>NC_135865.1:26309410-26354410 GCF_031162955.1 Sander vitreus
GAGTCCAGGCCTGAGGACATATACAGGCCAATATTGACTTTTGGTTATAGCGCCACCCGCTGACAACACGAAATTAGCCTTATATGACAAACATCATCCGATTTACATGAAACTTATAATGTGTGGTCTACATGTGATACTGAGCCGCCCCCTATACTTTATGCCCACTTACTCAGGCCACGCCCCCTTTCATAACATGTAAGTCCGGCCCCCGGAGTGTCTGCTTAGAAACATTCTGGCCCTTGGAAAAATGTAGTTGATGACCCCTGATGTAGAGTCTTGTGTGAGGTGTCAATGAACTTAGCAGAGAGTTTGTTTGTCATTGGTCATGGTTTGGCCAAACCATGACCCCTTTTCACCCCCTATGTTTAAACCACGCCCCTTTTCATAACTGGTGACCCATATAAGGTAAAGTCTTGTCTGAGGTATCATTGAACTCAACAGAGAATTCCGTTTTCATTGGTGACGATTGGCCCTGCCCCATATGCTTAAGCCACGCCCCCTTTTATAACTAATGACCCGTTTCTTGTACACTATTGTGTGAGGTATCATTGAACTCAACAGAGAGTTCCGTTTTCATTGGTCATGGTTTGGCCCACCCCCCATGATTTAGCCACGCCCCCTTTCACAGCTAATGAACTGTACGACGTAGGGTCTTGTGTGAGGTATCATTGAACTCAGCAGGGAGTTCCGTCTTCATTGGTGACGATTTGCGGTGTCTGAGTGCTGCGCAAATGTACGGTCGCAAGGAGCGGCGTCCGCCAGTAACCCCGACGTGCGCAGAGGCGCGAGGGCCCATCCAACGCTGCTTGCAGCTTTAATTCTTATTGAGTTCCTATTTGTTATCCTGTGTCTAAACTGTGACTATGTATTTTTTGGTGTGTGTGTGTGTGTGTGTGTGCCGGGTTTTTTTTTCAACGTTTTTGATGCCTTTTTTTCAGTTTGTTTTTGCTTTTCCCAACGTTTTAAATTTTGTAATTTTTCTTCTACACATTTTCAGCGCTCATTTCTACGTCCCATATTTTCTGATATAAAACAAAAATGTAAAACGGGTCAATGTGACCCGAAGTCAACACAAGGGTTAAAGTCAGAATTCTGACTTTAAATTCAAATACAGAACTCAACTACATTTATTTATCATTTGGTGACTTCGCGGGGAAAATCGGACCCGGTCAAAGGCATTAATAAAAACCACTTACAAATAGAGTGCTTTTCACTGTTAGTCTCGTTTGCTGTTACAGGTCATTTAAGATCATCAGATGAAAAATTACACCGTTTCAGAAACATTTAAAAGTTACATATATTCACTTTAACTATTGTGATTGGTTTCAAGAAATACAAACAACCCAGAACGTTTTTTCCCCCATCTCCCTTTCTATATGTTCCATATATTTAGATTGTATATGTTGCTTACGTAACCATCTTGTCAAATTCAACTCTGAACCGATATTAACCAGACTAACTCTGTATGCAGCCTGTACCATCCTGATCACAGAGTGGAGGACGAAATACAGGAGAGAGATGAACAACCAAGACAACAATGCCAAGTCCAGAGCCGTAGACTCGCTGCTCAACTTTGAGACGGTAAATAACACCACACATTAATTTCCTCTGTTTATCCAACAGATTCTCACTCCCATCGCGTAAAATACGGATACTTGGTCAGGTGTCTTTGGCATTGTTATTGGAGCTAAAAGTCTCCTTTAGCGTCATATCTAAATGTGCTTTATCTAAATGCGCTTGGTCAGGACTATTGGCGTCACTTTTGACGCAGTTAGGTTAAGGAAAAGGTTGTGGGTGGGCTTGTTTTCCATGACACGCAGGAAGAACGGGACAGTTGGGTTTAGGAAAAGAAGAACGGGACAGTTGGGTTTAGGAAAAAAAGAAAGTCTTGTGTCGTTTCACCCATCCACCACCCCAACCAACCTCCCTATGCAGATTTTCGGGCTTTCATACTACTGTACGAGTTGGGAGTGAGAACAGGTTGATTTATCAAAGATATAAATCTGTTGAACGCGTGACCGCACCCAACGTCACATCCAGCTGTGTCCAGGTGTTGTACTTGTAAAACCACCCAGCTGTGCTGTTGTAGGCTACATTTGGCCATCTGGGACGTCCACAATGTGTTGTAATGTTCCAGTGTTTATTATTTTTATTTATTTTTAGAGAGTTCTGAAATAGTGTGAAATGTTTGTAGATATTTTAGGTTGCAGGAAAGTTCAGAATGTTTCAGTCTTCTCTCTCTGGATTTGATTTATTTGCACAGGTAAAATATTACTGCGCTGAGGATTATGAAGTCCGCTGCTTTGAGGAAGCCATTCTGAAATATCAAGTAAGCCTGAAGAGTAACATCATCATCTAGTACCAAAGACCAGCCAACAGCAGATAGACAACTCATACCTGCTTGTCACAAGTAGATGTAAAGTGCTCTGCTAAACTATTTTTAATTAACGAGCCGGTTGTGTTTGTGTAGCACTGTGAGTGGAAGAGCTCCGCCTCCCTGGCTCTGCTGAATCAATCCCAGAACATCATCATAGGATCAGGACTGCTGGCTGGATCTCTGCTCTGTGCCTACCTGGTGTACGAGGGACAATTCCAGGTATCAGTGAAGAGTAAAAAAAACAAACATTTGAATTGAATAGCAAAATTACAAGTCTATATTTAGCCCGGCTATCCGTTGCCTTGGGCTTCCTTTGTGTTGCCATTCTAAACACCGGTCGATTCATGAGGACTATGGTAAACCTTTTCACAGATCTCTGCAGGGTAAATCCAGACAACTAGCTAGACTATCTGTCAAATCTGAGTTTTCTGTTGCACAACTAAAGCAACTTTTGAACGCACATGTTCCACCAAAACAAGTTCCTTCCCGAGGCTATTGTGCAGAGGCGCCGTGGGCGCTTTGCGCCTCCCATGATGATTGTGATTGGTTTAAAGAAATGCTAATAAACCAGAGCACGTTCCTCTCCCATCCCAGAATGCTGTGTGGACTCGCTAGACCCTCCTCCGCAGCGCTGTAGAGGAAGGTCTGGTAATGCGAGACTAACATACAAGTTACCTTCAGTCGCCTCCAGTGGTTAAAAGTACCTTTGTACTTTTATTCAAATGAAATCTATAATGTAACAATTTTATGGATATAACGGCTACAGTTCCCTGTCGGAAAGGGCTGTCTGTCAACCAGGATGATGTAATAGATCAGTGAACAAACGGAGGAAGATGTTAAAGCTTTAGATTTGATATAAATGAACGTCCGTTACATTCAAGCCATTTCCAAATGAGTTGCTACAAAGCTAATTAAGACTATCATCTCCACACAACTCTCTCTGTATTTCTCAGTATGACTATGTTCAGAAGATTGCGGCGTCCGGAGACTTTCCCGCGCAGAAGCTCAAGTGAAGATAATGACCTCTTCTGAAGAGTCCATCATGTTTTTTTAATCCTCCGTGTCCTCCTTGGCTACTAGCAACTGTGTGGAGGAGGGTTGGGGGTGGTGCGCGATCACGGAAGACTTGTATCATGTGGACACGCCGACAGTTTTGTTGTTATTACTTAGAATTCCTCATGGGGGGCGACAGAAACTATGTACTATAGCTTTAAAAATCTGTATAGTGAACTTACTAGTGAACTCTACTGTGATGACTTGGACATAACCCGAATAGCTTATGCATCACCTTGGCCACTTCAACATGACCTTGGTGACTCTGACATATGTGACCACAATGACTTAAACCAGGGGTCTTCAACGTGTTTTAGGCCAGGGACCCCTAAGCTGAAAGAGAGAGTGAGTAGGGACCCACTAACGCATATATTGTATACAATTGAGTTGCATATTAAACTGGGCAGAATGGATGAAAAGAAATGAATATTATTTATGGATCATGTTTTAATGTTAAATATACATCTGGAAGGCACAGTGACTCCTAGAGCTTAACTGTACAGCTACGTATACCATAGTGGCTAACGTACCTGTAGTAAGCTTATCTTCAATGTGTAAATACATATATTTTTTCACAATTAGGCCAATTTATCTTTGCTATTCAAATGTTGCATTCATATTAATGTATGTTTTCAGACTTATTTTAATTTTTGACATGAGAAACTTTCAAAAACATATATTTTTTTACATAATATAGCGGCCCCCCTGCACTAACTCTGAGGACCCCCCAGGGGTCCCGGAACCCCTGTTGAAGATCTCTGACTTAAAGCGCCCATATTATGCTCATTTTCAGGTTCATAATTGTATTTTGAGGTTGTATCAGAATAGGTTTACATGGTTTAATTTTCAAAAAACACCATATTTTGTTGTACTGCACATTGCTGCAGCTCCTCTTTTCACCCTGTGTGTTGAGCTCTCTGTTTTAGCTACAGAGTGAGACATCACACTTCTGTTCCATCTTTGTTGGGAGTCGCACATGTGCAGTAGCTAGGTACTGCGCAATAGCTAGGTACTGGGCTACTAGCTAGAAGCTAACGCTGCTAGCGGTTAGCCACCTTGTTCTCAATGGCAAAACACTGCTACAACACACACCACGTTCACCCTAATCTACAAAAGAAATTGTATAGAACTACTTACATCTCCCTCGTCTGCAGGTATTCAACACAAAGTTGGAAGTGTGCCCTCGTTTAGAAGAAGTCTCCCGGCTAATCCTGCCTTGTACTGACCGAAGTTGAAGAAACAGCTAGCTGATGTGGTATTAGCTAAAGTGGTTAGCACACACCAAATGTTTCGGAGACTGAAGGCAGGATACAGAGACAGAGACACAAAATAACACCCCAAATCCCAGAAAATGTTTTTTTTCATAATATGGGCACTTTAAACAGTGATCAGGATATCAGATACACTGAGACTCTCCATGACAACTTTATAAGATGTTGATATGTCAAATTTGTGTTCTTGTTCAGCTGCCCCCAAGTTGCAAATAACACTGTGGTAAACTCTTACTAGTGGGAGGCTAATTGATACAACGTAGAAATACGGGCTAATATATTGTCTGTGTTAATATAAAGGAATTTTCTGTAATGATTTTTCACAGGTATCTTTCTGTATTGTGATTTTTTTGGATTACCAGAAATCACAGTTAAAGGTACAGAGGATATACTTTAAATTTAGAGGACTTTTTCTGTTTTTGGATTAACAGAAATGTCCATTTAACAGAAAGGCTACTGGTAATTTTCTGTCAGGACATTATCTGTTTTTCTACGTATTTCTTTTCTTACAGTGTACAGCTGACTTACAGTAAACTTTGATTAGTATAAGAGCAGGAATGTTCAGTAGCTGTATGTGTTAACTTTCCCCTCAGGTGGGAGACTATGTTTTGTTTGGTACCTACATCATCCAGCTGTACACTCCTCTGAACTGGTTTGGTACCTACTACAGGTGAGATTAATGTACAGAAAGCCACTGAGCCCTGAAGATCTATGATTCATGATCAACATCTGTGATATACAGTATATAAATCTGCATTGTGTGTCTCTGCAGGCTGATTCAGAGTGCATTTGTTGACATGGAGAACATGCTGGCACTGTTGACGGAGCAGAAAGAGGTGAGAGTCACAAAACACAATAATCGTCTGGAAAAGGTATCAATGGTATATACTGTAGATTTTTTATGTCATTTTTTTCACATTTTTATTGGGAAACACATTGGTATACATAAGACAGCACAACAAATATGCGTCTTTTTCAGATTTTAATAAAATAAAAATAAATAATATATACGTAGAAAATAATGGAATGAAATACATGAGAAAATAAATGCGTGAAAGGAAAAGCAAAATTCAAAAAAAAGAAGTTGGTTATACAAGTGGACACAATAAATAAAATAGTGGGGGAAAAAAAAAAATAAAAAAAATAAAAAATAATAATAATAATAATAATAATAATAATAATAATAATAATAATACAGTTAGATTTGTATTCATTTTGAACAAAGTCTAGGGTAGCAGTAGCCAGGGAGCTGGGTTGGGAAACTGGAGGGTCGCTGGTTCAAGTCCCCGTACGGACCAAAGTATGGTTGTTAACTGGTAGCTATAGAGATGCCAGTTCAACTTCTGGGCACTGCCAAGGTGCTCTTGAGCAAGGCACCAAACCCCCAACTGCTCAGGGCGCCTGTCCATCGACAGCTGCAGCCCCCTCACTCTGACATCTCTCCATTAGTGCGTGTAGAGGTACTGAGCATGTGTGTGTAATTCAGGCCTGTGTGTAATGTGTATAATAATAACAACAGAGTGAAAACATTGTCATTTCCTTTGCAGGATTTTTAAGGTGTACATTAATGATGTTATTATTATTGTTATTATTATTATTAAGTCTGTTTCATCACAGCCCATTATTGGTGGTAATGAACTGAGTGCTGTAACTTTGTGTTGCTATGCTTAACTTTGTGAAGACACTTTGCATGAAATAATTACTATGTGGATGCTTATTAGGTGGGAAAGTTGCTAATTTAATCCCAGAAACAAAATATTTTCTCCAGCTTGTAAACCAATACTTTCTCCCTGTAGATAAAACTTGTCAATGCATCCAATTTGTCATATTACTGGACAAATATAACATTATTGTTTGGCTCATATATTTGAAAGTCAACATTAATAATAATACAAGTTATTGCAAGTAAAAGTGGTTAAAGTTAGTGCAAATTAGTTTAGATATGAAATAACACAATGCATGTTCTTGTTAAGTCTAAATTAAAGTCAAGTCAAAGTCAACTTTATTGTCAATTCTGCCATATGTACTAAGGCTTTGACTCCGAACTTCATTATTGGAATATAATTCGAATATTTAAAAAAATAATATTTGAACTTAATATTTGAATTTCGAACCTGTTATGGGCATTATTTATTGTAAATGTGTTTGCTTGTAAACCTTGTTTTCAATTCAGATTCCGAGGCTTTTTCACGCATTTCAAAATGTAACTACACGTCGCGGCGACGCACGTCGCTCGGCCGCGGCTTGGTAGCGCATTTTCCCGTCAGTCATTTCTCGCTTTGCTTCAGTCGTGCTTGGCAACAGAAGCTCACACAGTCAGAAGTCAGCGGATCAGGAGATCAACAAGTGTTTGTGTTGTGTGTGTGTGTGTGTGTGTGTGTGTGTGTGTGTGTGTTTCGGTGGGAAAAGGCGTCCTCCGGCTGCCTCACTAAAGGCGCCTACATTCACAGTCCCTTGATATGGTAAACAGCCACATGAATGTAGACAAAAGCATTAGAGCACCTTAAAATCACAGTGGCCCTTTTCCTTTGGCTTGGGAAGCTGCAGGCAAGGGGAGTCAGGGAGGAGGAGGAGGAGGAGGAGGAAAGGAGAGAGTGATCTGAAGGTGATAATTCTTCCGATTACAATCAAACTTTGCAAATGTCACTGATTACAACCAAGGGCATAACTTTGGGTTCAACATTGGGGGGGGGGGGGGGGCAGTGAGCTCTCCACTTTTGAGCAAAATTGGAATTTTCAGCATATCAGACACTTCATTTCCTGCATTTTGGTGAATTTTTCTGCAACAATGTGTGCCTTTTCTGCATTGTTATGGTGCAAAATGTCTCATTTATTTATGTTATTTTGGGGGGGGGGTTTGCACTGGCCAGTTTTGATTATAGGGGGGTTTGTAACGCCCTCGCCCCTGCTGTAAATTACGCCTATGATTACAACACAACATCAGTTAGGGCATATATGAAGATATGAAGACTTATGGTAGAGAGGAGAACGTGAGAGGGATGGATGGTATGAAGGAAGAGAGTAGGGAGCAAGTGAGAAAAGGGAAAAAGTAAACTATGATGGGAAGGAAAAAGAAGGGGGATGGTAGGTTTTCCCTTTTCAAGATTCAATACTTTATTGCCATGCAACTAAGTTGCTAGGAATTTGGTGCAGTGTGCTCATTCCAAAAAAACAGAAAGCATTCATAGCAGACAGTCATTACCCATTTAAGAAAACACATAAAGACACATATAGAAACACACACACACACACACACACACACACACACACACACACACACACACACACACACACACACACAAATGCATACCATTTAACCCATAATAAAAAAGATTTTAGTGCCACTGCTGAAGGGCACCCTACTTACAAGTCAAGAGTTATAAAGTGTCAGTGCATTGTATCCATGAGGTGCTGTTGTTGTGTTGAGGATCCATTGAGTAGCTGAATGGTTCTGCAATAAGTGCTGTTAAGAAAGCAGGAGGTTTTTTGATGTAATAGATTTCAGTCTTTTCCCCGAGGGGTGAGTCACCAGTAAGGGGTTAGCAGGGTGGGTGGGGTCTTGGGCGATTTTCAGTCCCTTTTGCTGGATGTGGAGTACATAAATTCCTGATCTTCTGATTTTTTTGTATGTGCCTTTTTAAAAGTAATGTGAGAGGGTTGCAGTCTTGTCATTTTCTCCGTAACACTGATCCTGATTTCCCGTGTTTACAAGAGCTCCGTCTCAAAAGCAGCACAGATGGGGCCGATGTCTGTCATCTCTGGCACAAAGGAGCGGCTGTTATCTGTTATTGGTTCGGATTGTGCTGATGGTGTGGACTTTGTCTTTTAAAACCACAATGTAGTTGTTATAAAACAATGAGATATTATACAGACTTTTTTTTTTTAGTTCACAATTATCAATGTCTGTCCTGCACCTGACAGAACATGCAGTTATTATAAAAGTTATAAGAAATAGTCTAACATGGATTTAATATAATATTGTGTGGCGATTTTATTACTGTCACTGATACAGAAATTCTGCCACTCTTTTCCAAATTACACATGAAGGATTGTTAATCAACTTAATATTTCCTAAATGTTTGCATGACAGTGGCTAACAGTTTAAACGAATAAGTTTACTGTCTGGCATTAGAGTCGTAAAAAACAAACAAAAGAAAGAAAGGAAGAAGGGGATAAAGGGGAAAACAGACGATTATCGTTATTGTGTAAAGCACACTCACTATTCTTTCTCATCCTCATCCTCTTAATTCTCATCTGTCCTTCTTGTCCCCTTTTCTTCTCCTCCTCTTTTCTCCCACTCTATCTCTCTCCTCCCTCTCTTCACCTCCCTCCTCCTTTTCTTTTTGTATTGTCCTCTCGTCCTTTTCATTCCAACGAAAAAACAAAATCACCTTACTATTTACGAGTTTGAGATCTCCACTTTTGAGCAAAATTGAAATTTTGAGCATATCAGACACTTCATTTCCTGCATTTTGGTGAATTGTTCTGCAACAATGTGTGCCTTTTCTGCATTGTTATGGTGCAAAATGTCTTATTTATGTCAAGGAAATTAGGGTTTTGTAACGCCCTCGCCCCTGCTGTAAATTACACCTATGATTACAACACAACATCAGTTAGGGCATATATGAAGATATGAAGACTTATGGTAGAGAGGAGAACGTGAGAGGGATGGATGGTATGAAGGAAGAGAGTAGGGAGCAAGTGAGAAAAGGGAAAAAGTAAACTATGATGGGAAGGAAAAAGAAGGGGGATGGTAGGTTTTCCCTTTTCAAGATTCAATACTTTATTGCCATGCAACTAAGTTGCTAGGAATTTGGTGCAGTGTGCTCATTCCAAAAAAACAGAAAGCAGTTGATAAAAAAAGAAATCTCAACTCAAGGTCCTCCCACTCGCTTGATCTGGAGCTTTAGACCATATCATGTTCTTAATCAACACATGGAGTTTGCTCAGGTGCCGTAGAACTGCAGCTGTTTGAACTAGAGATTGTCCGATGCCATTTTTTGCTTCCCGATACCGATTCCGATACCTGAACTTGCGTATTGGCTGATACCGAGTACCGATCTGATAACAGTGTGTCAAATATTTTATTATGTTCTAACAGCTGTATACTACTATCCCTGTATGGATGTGATATGATTTCTATCATTGTTGTATGGCCAGGCTCAGGTTAAACTCTTTGTGAAACATGAACAAACAAAAACAATGAACGCCATAGCACTTTCTTTTATTATCCAGTTTGACAGTCACCGTTAATGGAAAAAAACATAAATAAACTACTTTAAAGGGCAACTATTTAATAATATTTTCAGGATTAAACATTTTTGTTCTCGAACATGTTTACACGCTTTAATGTTAAAAAAAAACACTTTTTATTTTTCTCATACTGCCCATGGCTGCTGCACCTGTATTCACCCTCTTTATGAGACGCTCTGTAGGAGCGCCTGTCTCTTTAATCCCTCCTCCTGAAAAAGCCCACTCTGCTCTGATTGGCCAGCGCGCTTCCTGGAAACTCCAGAGCCTCTGCTCCATGTTTTACTAGCTAACTAGTTGAAGCTGGAGCTACTGCAACAGAGTATATAGCAGGACTTTGTACCGTGAAAAATCACCAACAAAGGCTTCTAAACCAAATATTACACAACCAGACATGTCCCAGCAGTAAAGTGACCGTCATTTGGGGAGAAATTGCCAGCATTTGCCGAGATTACAGCTATGTCGCTTTAGC
The DNA here is from genome assembly GCF_031162955.1 of Sander vitreus. Taxonomy (NCBI): domain Eukaryota; kingdom Metazoa; phylum Chordata; class Actinopteri; order Perciformes; family Percidae; genus Sander; species Sander vitreus. The sequence goes on from NC_135865.1 coordinate 26,319,837, forward strand.
ATGTAGCTACTTAATAGTTAGCAGTATGCTAACGTTAAATTGTGGTGGAAGAAAGCAACACTTTCTACCGTCAAAACTCGCAGATAAAGGCTTCTGAACCAAACACTACCCAATCAGACATTTTTCAGCAGTAACGCGACACAGAATTGGGGAGAATTTAACAACATTGGCAGCCCACATGACATTGTTTACTACCGTTAGCCATGTAGCTACTTTAGTTAGCAGTTGACACTGATAAAATGTAGCAGCAATTTCTACAGTCATAAATCGCAAATAAAGGCTTTTAAACCAAATAATACTAAAAGAAAATATTTCAGGAGTAATGTGACCTGGAATTGGGGAGAATTTAACGACACTGATGGTTTACTGCCGTTAGCATGTAGTTACATGGGACAATGTTAACACTGCAGTGGCTTAAAAACAAACACTCCAGTCCTGCCTACTTGGAGCAGATGACCAATCATAGAAGGCCGGCTTAGAGTTGCATAAGACTTAGCCGAGAGTAGAAAAAACTGAAAAAAAAAACGTTTTAGCTCACAGGGATTTGTCTAAAATACGTTTACCTCATTATTTTAAGTTTTGGCCATGTTTAACATGACAATCCATCATTATAACATTGTAGATATGTCAGGAAACACAGAAAAGCATAATATGTGACCTTTAAAGTAGATTTACTTTGTGTATCGGATTGATGCATAAATTCCAGTACTTTCCGATATCGATACCAGCATTTTAGGCAATATCGGAGGCTTTTCTGATACTGGTATCGGAACATCTCTAGTTTAAACTTAACATTATTCTTTCATCCAATGGGACGTAAAAGTTGATCTTAACGGTTCCATTTCTCCACCTGTGTTCCTTGTCTCTCTTACCCTGGTTTGCCCTCCTCCTCCTTCTCCTCCTCCTCTTCCTCTTCCTCTTCTCCTCCTCCTCCTCCTCCTCTTCCTCCTCACAGGTTCAGGATTCAGAGGATGCACGGGACTTGCAGCTCACAGCAGGTCAGGTGGAGTTTGACAGAGTCTGTTTCAGCTACGTGCCTGGGTGTGTAGTTATCAACAAATCTATTCACAATTTAAATCCACATTTTTCTTTAATTTGATCTGATTTTATTCAGTTGTACATAAAAACAAAGACCGTCCTCACCAGAGAAACAACATTGGTTGTTTTATTCAAACACTTAGAGGGAAATACAAAAAACTATCTGACTGTGACATCAGAGACCGCTGTTTGCATCCTGTATCACCAACTGTCAATGTTGGTTTGTTTTAACCCTTATGTTATCCTCCCGGGTCAAAATGAACACTTTTTTAGATGTTTTTTTCTCCATGTTTTGCTTACTTTTCAACGTTTTTGGCGCTTATTTCAATGTTTGGTGGTACTTTTTTCCCCCATTACCACCAGTATATTCACCACTAGAACCAACTTATTCACAGTAGTTTTAATCTCTTTTTTTGGAATTTCTGGTCAATAAACCTCATTTATATGAAATGATCTAATTTTTGTGTTAGAAAAAAGCTGAAATTATGAATAATTTTGACTAGTAGTTAAGATCAGAGGAATGATGGTAATTTGTTAAAAAAAAGTTACATGTCAAAGTTTAGTCAGGATAATGCTATGAAATGATATAAAACACCCAGAATTCAATGAAAGTAGAGATCAGATCCTTAATTTCACTTGTGAAGAGCGTGTTATGAAACCATCCATGTTATTTTGGGGCAATTTGGTTGAAAGAAACCCAAATGTCTGATATAGAAACTTTGAAAACAGGAGGGTTAAGGGGAGACACTACAGGTGAATAGGGTAAAAACTTCAATAGATATCATCATGAAACTTGCCCAGTTGATTACTTACATTAAGACAAGTATTACTTGTATCATGCGTTTTCTGAAATTGTATGTTTAATTATGCAAATGAGGCATTCTCTTATGAAATATGTGCTAATTTGCATCCATTTCCAGAACAGATATCTGAACATTGGATAAAGCCAGGTTCAAAATTCTTGTCAAAGGTTTTTACAGGGTGAATTTTGGATATGTCTTTTTGTAACTCCATAAATCTGAGAATACTGTAAAAAAAAAAAAAATGAAAAGAAAATCAATGTTCGTCATGTTTTTAGGTATAAAATGTTCTATAAATCTCGCTATGAATAATATATGAACAAACCCCGCTGCAAAAAACTTCAGAATAGAGATAGGAATAAAACTGGCCTGCAAAGATATGTATTGTCGATTTCCATACATGAGATTTAATGGTTAAGGTTATGTTCACACTTAGCGTCTTTTTTGACAAGAAAAAGTTAACTAGTAGTAGGTTGTAGTGAAAAAAAAAAGCTGGCAGCGTTTTTATTCCAAAAAGCAGTCAAGAGCGTCTTTTGTTGCTATAACAACAGCTACTGCTAAAGTATCCTAGCTAGAGCGCTACAGTATGTGGAGCGGTGCTAATGTTAGATAAAACAAAGCGGTGGAGCGAGCTAGAGAAAGAACAGAGAGAGAGAGAGAGCGAGAGAGAGAAAGAGAGAGAGAGAGAGAGAGAGAGAGAGAGAGAGTGGTGCGGCTAACGTTACATAAAACAAAGCGAGTTCCCTGTATAGGGACCACCCGGTCATATTGTATAACTCGCTGTGCTCCGGCTCCATTTTTTCTTGTTGTTATGGAAACGACAGGTCTGGCTACTCCGCTTGTCATTGGTCGGCTGTCAAAAAAGTGCTTGACGTAGGGCGTTTTTTTCAGAAAAGTTTAACTTTTTTCAAATTCAAAAAGAATGAAAACACTTTTTTGAAAACACGGTTTACTCCATAGGATTATAATGTAAAACAGACGCTGGCAGCTTAAAAAAAGACGCTAAGTGTGAACAAAGCCTTAATGTGCTAATGGCTAATGTGCTAAAGGTGTTATCTAACTTTTGGTGAATTTTGGAGAAATCTACAGACGCAATTAGAAAAAGTAAAATAAACAACTAAATGTGTATTTCGGTGGCTTTATCCCCCCACTAGTTATGAAAGAGGACATGTTAAGGGTGCAAAATAGCCCAACATCTCAAAATGGACCTTAACCATGACCACCATGTTTCCCTAACCTTAAAATAATAGTTTTGTTGCAGAAACCTAGCCAAACCCTGAGTACAGAGAAAACCTTTATATGAATCACTTGATAATGATATGCATTTTAGACGGCAGTGACAAAAAAGGTGTTTAGTCCTTTGGGTTGGAGGACATGTTGTTAAAAAGAACATAAAAAAATGAATATGAGGATGTATAAATGAAGGTCAAGAAGCCCGAGACTTACACAGTGCACGTTCATGACAAGCTTCATCTGTATTTAGACATATCACAGCTGGTTACCATCACCTGCTGTCTGGAGGATGACTAACACTCTAAGAAACACATTGACTTTTATTAATTGAGCGTCCTGGTTGGCCTCCTGTGTGCGTTGGCATTCATGTTATATTTACAGCATATGATGTGAGTGAGTGAATATGACAGAGAAGATCCAGAGAATAAACATATATATCGGCCATTTCACATTGAATCTCAATGAATTGATTTACTGTAATATCATGTTCATAATTTTCCAAACGTGCATGGTCATGCTCAGTGGTGAAAGAAGTATTCAGATGTAGAAAAATCTTCACATTTTAGAAACTGGAAACGATCCAAACAGTTCTGTCAATCAACTAAGTGTTTAATGGTCTAATCATTTCAGATGGACTTGTAGGCCGTTATATTATCGGGTAGTTTAATTTATAATAAAACATCGTATTTTACTACATGTGTTTTGTGTGCAAAAATCTTAATTTGTAAAGTAACTAAAGCTATCAGATTAATGTAGTGGAGTAAAAAGTACAATATTTCTCTCTGTAATGTAGTGGAGTACCTCACATTTGTACTTAAGTACAGTACTTCAGTAAATGTACTTAGTTACATTCCACCACTGGTCCTGCTTGTTTTTTCTTAAATCAGTAAACTTTCATTTTGATCCTGACCATTGCTGTTTGTGTGTGTGTGTGTGTGTGTGTGTGTGTGTGTGTGTGTGTGTGTGTGCAGCACTGAGATTCTTAGGGATGTGTCCTTTACGGTGGAGGCAGGACAGACAGTCGCTTTGGTACGTTGTCCTCCATTTACTACAACTACTAAGAACCAAAACTATCTGTAATGTTGTAATGAAATGTTCTTTAAATTCAATAATTCTATAAATTGGTGTTTTCAATAATGTGTGTGTGTGTGTGTGTGTGCAGGTTGGTCCGTCTGGATCAGGGAAAAGCTCCATCCTGCGTCTGTTGTTCAGATTTTACGACCCTCAGAGTGGCAGCATCCGCGTCGATGGTCAGGACATCTCCAAGGTAAACGCACAAAGACCCATGAAACACATCAGATGGAATTTCTGAACTCTGGACAGAGCTAGGCTAGCAGCTTCTTATGCTAAGCTATGCTAATTGCCTTCTGGCAGTAGGTTCATATTTAGTGCACAGACATGAACGCGGCATCGATCTACGAACTCTTTGGACGAAAGCGTATACACATATTTCCTAATTTTTCAAGTATTACTTTAAATTTTAGCCAGTGTCACAACCCTTTTTTACCACCAGTTGTGATGTGTTTAGTCTTTCTGTCTCTCTGATTCATATGTTTATTTCTGTCTCTTTACATCTTTTTTCAATCCTCTTTTCCTGTCTTTTACTCTTCACTTCTGTGTCCTGCCTTTGCCTCATGCACCTTGACTTCCACTTTCCCTCTCTCTCCCCACACACACACACACACACACACACACACACACACGCACACGCACACGCACACACACACACACACGCACACACACACACACACACACAAGGCTGAGTGTGTGAGCTCCAGTCACACTGTGAATAAGTCATAGTAAAAGGTTCTTGAATAATACAGCAACGAGGCCAGACGCCAGATGTGTGTGTGTGTGTGTGTATGTGTGTGTGATAGCCCATTTATTGTAGCTGAAATAACTCTGTTTATGATTTGCCAAAAATCCAAACAGCATGCCCCCCCCCACACACACACACACACACACACACACACCTGTTTTATTACAGACAGGCTTGTTCAGATGAAGAGGCTGGCGATGATTATGAGGACGCTCCTTTATAATTACACAGCAGGAGGACTGTTTTAATCAACACACACATTCACAGATGTGGTCGTCTCTTTAATCAGCTTCAGACTTGTTCTCAACCTGGGTTTCTTGAGGCTCTCCAGGAGGAGGAGAAGGGAAGCGGTTAGACGCCTCAGCTCCCTCCACTGAACTGATTCATTCTGTTGTTGTGATAGGCTGTATCGGGGGCTTTTTATTTTTCAATAAGTCTCTCATTTTTTATGCCAGTGAGAAATGTAAATGTATACTACTTGTGCAGTGCCCGTTCAAAAAGTGCCTGTCCGGAACAGGCTGATTGCTTGGCTTCAGGTATTGCTGCTTGCAGATTTCCGGAGAACCGCTCATCCAAACAACTTCACACTTGACACTACGCTTCCTTGGGTCCTGACCAATGCACCTGCCCTGACAGAAAAACGTCTCAAGTCCGGACTCAAGCCAGGTCCAGACTCGAGACGTTTTTCTGTTGTCTCGGACATGTCTTGGACTCATTGATATTTGGACTCAGACTTGTCTAGGACTTGGCCATTGGACTCGCCATATATTCTAGTTGGTCTCGACCGAGTCCAGCACTATATGCTTTTTTTCTAAAGTAACTTCCTCTTTAAAAACAAAACCATTGATAAAGTGTTTTTTGGACTCGGTCTTGACTCAGTTTCGACTAGTCCTGGTCTTGGACTTGTCTTGGACTCGACAAAAGTGGACTTGACTACAGCCCTGTGAGCAATGCTAGAGGATACGCATCATTCATATCATATTTGGGACTATGTTATTCCCGGGAACAAAGGCGTTGTTTCCAAAAGTTACATCGCAGAGGCTTGAAATGTCTGACTGTGCTACAATGTAACATCTCCGGTGATCTCTGGTCTCTTTTTCTTTCTTGACTGTACTGTAGCGAGCGACGGTGAGTCCCGTAGATCTCAAGAGCTTGCACTCGACATTGCACTGCACTTCCTTGGGTCCTCAGCAATACAACATCCAAGTGTGAAGTCGATCGGATGAACGGTTGTCAAGGAAATCAAAGTACACACAGACAGACAGACAGACAGACAGACAGACAGACAGACATAGACTTCTTCAATTTTTAGTTAGGATTGTAGGTATGATATAGTATAATGTTAATTTACAAAACTTATAAAAAATACTTTTTGTAAAGCTCTGACATACTGATCTGGTTAATGGTTAAAAAATAAAAATAAAACAATATGATCGTGTTAATGGGAGGATGCCATCATCATCGACAGATGATAAATCCTTAAAATATATGGCAATAACTTTTAATAGCTGTGTGAGCTGTGAGTTATTTGTTCTTCACAATGCAGGTGAAAATGAGGAACTGACATCATGAAATAAACTATTAAACTTTAGACGGTAGGTCCCTTCAATAGCTAACAACTGATGAATCAATAAATAAGAATGTGGATCAAAAGGTGGTCGTAAAGTCTCACCTCTGTTACAGAGAAGAGAAGGACGAGGAGCATGTTGAGCTTTGGGTTTGATGCCAGCGGTTTTTGCACACACACACACACACACACACACACACACACACACACACACACACACACACACACACACACACACACACACACACACACACACATCTGTTATGCATGTTTCCTGTTGTCCCTCAGTTAAAGGCTGCCATCCTTTAGACTCATTAGATCATCATTAGACTCACACACTGTCTGTTAACGTTACCGATAGACTTCCAGACATGACGAGGTTAGGGTTGAAAGTGTTTAGTTTAAAAGTTCAAAGTGTTCCAAAATCTGTCTTAACACATTATTCACATGGACTCACATTTTTAGAGAGTTATTGATCACTGTAATCATTCCTCCTTCCCATACTGGCCATGCAGTAAGTCTAACGCTACCACACTGTAAAGATGCATTCAGATGAAACTAAAATGAGATTCTGAGCCTGAGTTAGCCCAGTCACGTCTTTTATTTAACACTATAGTTGAATTATTTCAAAACGTGTGAGAGAGATATGATCTCAGTCTGTAAATGTTTAGTCACATTTGAAATTGTAAAATTTTTTGCTGGCTTCCTGCCATGCGGGATATCTGCAAAACTGTGTCCAGTTCTTTACTTTGCAACACTTTGTTGCTTAAACAGCAGACACTGTGGACACAGCTCAACCTCTCGAACCTCTTGGGTTTGATTTTGGTCCCTGCATATGGCAGCCACATGTGGTAAAGCTCTGATGAGTCCGACTCTGCTGGCCATAACACTGCAGGCTAATGGGTTACTGAGTGCTGGTGTGAGTCATCTGTGGGTTTTTTTTTCTTCAAGGTGTTCTTCAGATTTAAACATTTTATTTCAAGGGATATAAACAGCAGTTTCTATTTAGGCAAGTTCCTGTTCAGCTATGATGGCAATCACTGCTCATAACTAGGCTACAGTTTTACCTTGTTATTCTGTGACACTCCTTCCTGTTTGTCAGTAAAGAGCCGCCCAAACAGCAAGCATTTATTAAAGCATGAAGGAACGTGTATCAATAACTAAGCTGAACTATTGCAGGCTTAGAGCAGGAGAATTAGACAAAGTTATGAAAAGGATTAGTTTAACAATTTGTCAAATATGTGTATTCATTTTTTGTACTGCGAAGATCAATACCCCTCTCATGTCTGTATGGTAAATATAAAGCTTCAGCAGATGGTTAGGTTATCTTAGCACAAAGACAGGTAACAAGGGGAACCAGCTAGCCTGGCTGTCCAAAGGAAACAAAACCTGCCCATTGGAAACCTTGAACGTGTTCAACCACATCAGACGGCCAAAGTGTTTATAGCTGTTACCTGTGGTGGACTGTAACTAAGGACATTTACTTAAGTACCGTACTTGAGTACAAATTTGAGGTACTTGTACTTTACTTGAGTCTTTTCTTTTCATGCCACTTTCTACTTCTACTCTGCTACATCTCAGAGAGGAATATTGAACTTTGAACAGCTTCAGTTACTAGTTACTTTTTTTTTGCACATAAAACACATGTAGTTTATAAAATACAATTTCTTGGCCCCGTGCAGTGATTTCCTGGAGCTCTGTCATGCTTGACCTGCTCTAATTTTACAACAAAATCTAATCTAAATGTGAATGTCCTACTCAAGTTAAATCAAGTGCTTTTCAGCAGCATACGTAGAAAAAGCTTATTTTTCTTTAAATGGTTTGTTTCGGCAACTCAAAGACCATGGTTAAGGTTATAGAAAGACTGTGGTCTGTATGACAAAGTCTACAATGACTTAAAGCGTGAGAGGAATCTGTGGACTTTTTTTAATAACCATGGTGTACTTTCCATAAGATCATTTCTCAATGCAAATCAAATCAGCTATTCTGATTTCAGCATATCTGAAATAAAAACATGCCAATCTCTAGGTATGGTGAAGGGTATGTGATGATGTGGGGAACTTTATCAGGATGCATAGTATCCTGGATCCATGAAATAACTGGCCTTTAAAAATAATAATCTGCCTGCCTCTATGGGAATTTAACATAGGGGTGTACTTACTTATGCCCCCTGTATTTTAAGGAAGAACATTTATTTATTTACAATACATTATTCATTCACAAAGAAAATTGGTGTCCTTAAAGGTTGGATTTTTCCTCTTTTGTTGAATTAAGGCATTAAGATCAATTTCCAAAAGATGATTTTTTTATTCCTCTTTTTAGTCAACTTTAGCATGGGTGTATTCACTTATGCTGAGCACTGTATATAAACATATGTGGTAGAAAACAGCGGTGATAAAGCATCATCTTACAGATTCGCTGTACTGTTAGTCATTGTATGTGAGGACAGCTGTCTTAAACTGATATTTTCTCTTTTGTTGTGCCGTTGATGTCTCAGTGTAAACATTAAAAAACTTTTTTCCTTTTCCCTCTCCATCTGTCCGTTTCTCTCTTTCTGACATTTGGTGTTGGAGCTCTGTCAACCCGTCTCAATCCGAAACAGATGCTGTGTTGTTCGTCAGTGGAATAAATACCAAAAGTAAACGGCTAACAAATTAAGGGAAAGTGAGTGATTACCAGCCAAACCGAGCTTGTGCAGAAAATGGAACTTGTATTGTTGTGGCTGTGGAGGAAAGCTTTCCACAGGAAACACTCACAGTACTGTACACTGACCAGAGAGTCATGGAAAACCGGAAATTATTTCTGGACAGATCAAGAGCCAGATTCATTATAAAATGCTCAGAAGCTTCTTCTTAAATGGGAGAAACACATTACGACTATTTCACTGATGCAATATGGATTGCAGTGGTGGAAGAAGTATTCCGATCCTTTACTTAAGTAAAAGTACTAATACCACACTGCACTCTGTTACAAGTAGAAGTCCTGCATTGAAAATGTTACTTAAGTAAAAGTATGTAATGTAAGTATCATCAGTAAAATGCACTTACAAGTATTACAAGTAAAAGTACTCAATGCAGAAAAATCCTCACAAAATCCTCAAACTGGAAACGATCCCAACTGTTCTGTCAGTCAACTAAGTGTTTAATCGGCTAATCATTTCAGCTGGACTTGTAGGGCGTTATATTGTTGGGTAGTTTAATTTATAATAAAACATGAATTGTGAATATTTATTTAAATATGGGGTGAGGGGGTTCCTTCTCAGGGCCATCAAGTAAAGGCTTAGTAGTGGTGGGGAGGGGTTGCAGTTCGGTGGGCTGGGGATCTCATCGCTGCTTTTTGCAGATGATGTGGTCCTGATGGCATCATCGGCCTGTGACCTTCAGCACTCACTGGATCGGTTCACAGCCGAGTGTGAAGCGGCTGGGATGAGGATCAGCACCTCTAAATCGGAGGCCATGGTTCTCAGCAGGAAACCGATGGAGTGCGTACTCCAGGTAGGGAATGAGTCCTTACCCCAAGTGAAGGAGCTCAAGTACCTTGGGGTCTTGTTCGTGAGTGAGGGGACAATGGAGCGGGAGATTGGCCGGAGAATCGGCGCAGCAGGGGCGGTTATACATTTACTTTATTGCACAGTGGTGATGAAAAGAGAGCTGAGCCAGAAGGCAAAGCTCTCGATCTACCGGTCAGTTTTCGTTACTACCATCACCTATGGTCACGAAGGTTGGGTCATGACCGAAAGAACGAGATCCAGGGTACAAGCGGCCAAAATGGGTTTCCTCAGGAGGGTGGCTGGCGTCTCCCTTAGAGAGGAGGAGCTCGGAGTAGAGCCGCTGCTCCTTTGCGTTGAAAGGACCCAGTTGAGGTGGTTTGAGCATCTGGTAAGGATGCCCCTGGGCGCCTCCCTAGGGAGGTGTTCCAGGCATGTCCAGCTGGGAGGAGGCCTCGGGGGAGACCCAGGACTAGGTTCAGGGACTATATCTCCACCCTGACCTGGGAACGACTCGGGATCCCCCAGTCAGACATGTGGCCAGGCTAATTTGACTCGGGAAAGTGAAATTTGGGGACCCATGCTCTAGTTGCTGCCCCCGCGACCCGACCCCGGATAAGTGGACGATGGTGGATGGTTTGGTCTATTTTATAAACTACATGTGTTTTGTGTGCAAAAATCCTTATTTGTAAAGTACCTACTAACTAAAGCTGTCAGATGAATGTAGTGGAGTAAAAAGTACAATATTTCCCTCTGACATGTAGTGGAGTAGAAGTAGAGCATGAGAAGATAAGACTCAAGTAGAATACAAGTATCTCAAGTTTGTACTTAAGTACAGAACTTGAGTAAATGTACATTCCACCAATGAGGGTTTGGAACTGGACTGATCAGACAAAGTAGGACTGAGTCCCTTCTAGTCTGGGCCATCTGTTTGTGTCGGTCTGGAGATAAACATGTATGATTAATCTCCACAATCGGACAGTTAATGTTCAGCAGGAGGACTGACCCTAATGTTTCACTTTGTAAAAAAAAAGCAAGGCCCTGCTGATGTTCTCCCGCTCGAAACATGTGCACTATGTTTTCTCTCGCCTCTGTATATAGGCTAATGTAAGTAACATCACTGCTAACAATGCTCCGCCGTGAACTCGTACACTACAAAACAAAAAGATCAGAGGCTCTGCTAGTGATGTTGCTAAAAAACCCAGCACAGTCTATATGGAAATATTTGATATAAATGTTGCTTTAGCCCTTAGAGTTGCATTGCAGATAAGTGCATGTAAGGTGACATTTAAAATAGATGTAGAGAATCAAAAATAAGGTAAGTGGGTAAAACCAGATATGTGAAATCCTGACAGAGAGACAGGGACAGAAATTGGTTCAGGACGTATGCTGTCTATGACCTGGGGCAGCATGCATTATATAGTATAGGATGAATTAAGCCATGCAACATTTATGTATATGTACAGTATGCTCTGTGTGTGTGTGTGTGTGTGTGTGTGTGTGTGTGTGTGAGAAAAGAACAACCTAGTTTAACACAAACGTATACGATTGTATCATGACCAGCAGATCTGAAGATTCCATACACTGAAAACACTTAACTGGTGTTTTCCATTCCACAGGTACAACATGGTCTGTAAATCAGTATAAAGACTTCATGTCGACCTAATTTGAATCCAGGTTAGCAAAATATCTGTATTCGCTTAGTTTTGAAGCTTACAATTGTCTCTTTCTGTGTCCAAGGTGCGTCAGTCTTCTCTGAGGTTTTACATCGGCGTGGTTCCCCAGGACACGGTTCTCTTCAACAACACCATCGGCAACAACATCCGCTACAGCCGAATCACAGCTAGCGACGAGGAGGTGGAGAGAGCTGCCATGGCTGCTGACATACACGCCAGGATACTGGAGCTACCTCAGGGTCAGGCTGGGGTGTGTGAGTGTGTGTCGATGATAATGATGAAAATGCCCATTCTTGTTTGACTTCAATGTTGGATGAAGCAGAACTGTAACAGGGCGTTTGCCGATTTGAATCCTGATGTTGGAAAAATCTGGATGCATGCAGAAAGCGAACGGTGGTGATGGTAATAATGGAGGTGATGGCGTTGTTGTCCAAACAGGATATGACACGGAGGTGGGGGAGCGAGGTCTGAAGCTCAGCGGTGGGGAAAAGCAGAGAGTGGCGATTGCTCGGACCATCCTGAAAGAACCTCGGATCATTCTGCTGGACGAGGTGAGGATATGGGCCAGCATTCATACAGGGTTACAACACCTAAATAGCATGCCTTTTTTAACAACTTGTTCATGTAGACAAGAAGCTCACACACCAGTGGCATTGCTCACACACTTTCCTGCGTAGTTTGTACATGAGCGGTTAAAAAGTATTTTCACTATAGGCCAGCTTGAGGCAGTATCATTCCAGGCCAATTCAGAAATATCTTGAGAACTTTCATTATTGCAGAAATGGAAGATGCTAACACTTGATGAGGTTTCTACATTGTCAATGTTAAGACCAATGTTGAGACTTACTTCGATTCCCGATATACTTCCTCCACCATTCCCTCAATTCCACACTGGGGCAGCTGTGGCTCCTTAGATAGAGTGGGTCTTCTACTAATTACAGGGTTGGTGGTTCAATCCCCAGCTCCTCTTGTACACTTGTCGCAGTGTCCTTGGGCAAGACACACAAGCCAGTCATCCCACACACAAACACACTTGTTAAATTCACAAGTTGTATCTGGTATGGTGGATTAAGGGTGATTGGGACATATGGTAAAATAGGACAGTATAACTATGAAGAGTTTATTTTCTCCCCTGATAAGTGAAACCTCACAATCAAAATTGCATGGCCTCATTGGTGTTACATAACCTAGGTGGGTGGGGCAAGCATCAAACAGGGAGTTTAAACTGAAATGCAGAGGGTAAGGGAAATCAAACTGTTAATTCAATTGTGCAATTATTAGCTTACACTAGTCTAAATCAATAATGAAATGTGCTGTCCCAATCACCTAAATGTTACTGGGTCAGTTTACACAAAAGTGTATGGCACGTCTCTTTGTAATATGATATTACCTTCTTTCCTCCACAAATGGATATGTAACATTAACACCTTCAGTATTACAGAAATCGATCATGTGTTGGGCAAATTATTTAAATTTATGGCAAAAAAAGAGACAAAAGAGACAAAAATCGAAAACTGTCCCACCCTTAATTCACCCTAGTAGCTAAACATTCTCCATAGTGGTGCACATTGCAACAAAAACGTATTATACTACTTATTAATTGCATTATGCTTAATATACTGTGTTTGGTGTTTCTTCCACCAGGCCACTTCTTCACTGGACACCCAGACTGAGAGGAAGATCCAGGCTTCACTGGCTGAGATCTGCACCAACAGGACGACTATAGTGATCGCACACAGGTGACATTACTACCAAGCCGTGTGTTGTATAGCTGGGAAGCTTCCTAATAAGTTCCCTTGTTTTGACTTGAGTGTCAATGCACCGAAGTGCTGCAACTCACTGGATACTGTCTATTATTAGATTAGATTTGATTCAACCTTATTGTCATTGCACAATTCAGTAACTCTGATACAACACACAACACAACGACACGCTCATTTTTCGCCTCTCTTCCAGCATGATGCTATGACTGTTTGTCATCTTATCCACAAATTCCGTCCCTCTCAGCAGCGCTCGAACATAGTTCCAAATTAGTCAGCATCAAAGTTGAAAGAGAGACTAAATAAGTAACAGATATTAAAAAAGAAGTAACCACTGTAACATTATCACTGGCATCCATGCTGCTTTCCACTGTTTACAACGCTGTTTTCCGGTGTGTTCGTTACATCAAACGTAGTCTGGATCAACGGAAGTAGCCTACATTTCCAGGATAATTGCCTGACATTCTGTGTGTGGCTTACGCACCAGATGTCCCTCTACTTCCGCTGTTCACTTTGAGGAAACAACAACAAACATAGAGCTAGCAAGTTACACGCTGAAAAGGATTAGGGTTGGTTTTACCGATAACGGTGCCGATATAAACAATAGTTTTAAAATGGTGCTGGTGCCTAAACGGTGCCTGAACTGATACTTTAAAAAGATTAAAAAATAAAAAATAAAAATAAATAAAAATAAATAAAAATAATATATATATATATATATATATATATAAAAAAAGGAGCACAAAATGGCTTGTTTATTGCTAAGGCGATATGGTCAAAATTAAATGATTCATTAAAAATGTAATAACAATAAATTATAACAATAACTTATTTCACCAGTAGCTAAATTGCTGGTAAACGACAGTAACAACCACTAAATGGGCAAAGAGTATTTTACAATAACTTTGAATGCACCACGCGGCTGGCGAGGCGAGTTACAAGTAAATGCATCGTCTGTGTTGTTTTTCGGACAACGGCAGCTGCAGACTGTCACCGTCATTGTGTTGGAAGCCTCTACAGTGAAATACAGTCACACTTTACACAATTTAACGTTAGCTGTCAGCATTTAAACCAATTTTAATCCAGCTGCTAGCTAACGTTAGGCTAATGTCACCTTCTGTCAAGTGTAACTTGCTATTCGGACCGGTATCTATCCAGTTGTTAAGGCACCGTTGCCGTATTAGCACTGGGTCTCGGTACCCAACCCTAAAAATTACAGGTTTTGAAGAAATTTTGATTTGTGCAACAAGGCAGGCCTGCTTGGTTCTTTCAGGGAATGATTGTAAAGATTTACAAAGAAAATGTGTATGGAATTAACTCTCTAACTGGGACGTTTTGAGACCGATTGGTGGGATTGCTGTGGACGAAGTACACACAGCGATACACTGGTAAGAGCAGCTAATTTAATTATCTTACATTACTGTATTGGGTAATTAGTTAGTTACCTTCATTTAATATTGTATGTAGCGTTTTCTTTTCCAGATCGCAAATGTTCCACCAAAACAAGTTCCTTCCTGAGACTATTTTGCAGAGCCACCGTTACTCAGTCCGGAATTAAAGACAATTATTATTGATTTAAAGAAATGCAAACAACCCAGAGCATTTTTTCCTCCTATCCCAGAATGTATCTGTGCTGTAGCCAAACCTTTTCTCAACAGCGCTGTGGAGGCTCTGTTTTCCCGTGTATGAGGGGCATTTGTTATGGGCAAAAGGTGGTTTAATGTGTTCCTGGACCTGAGTTTTTTATTACTTTGACCCAAGAGTGTACGAACACACATTCTGCTATTACAATGACAGTGTTCTGTTACAATGTGATTACAGTTACGGTGGTAATACAGGAGCAAACTGAAAAGAGAAAAACAAATGTGAGTAAAAGAGATCAAAGGAAAAGAACGGGTGATGGATGAGGTGAAAGGAAAACAGGATTAGAGCAGACACAAAGAGAGGGATGGAGAGATTAAATGAAAAGCTGATTGGAGGATATGAGATGACACATAATGACAGGTCAACAAAAGTAAAAGAAACAGATGTCTGGTTATTCATCAGTCTGAGTGATATTGAAAAAGACATGAAAGGCTCTGACACTCGCAGACATTAAAATGCATCAGGAGTGAAGTAGCCTGTGGTGCTGATTCCTGATACAGTTTTTATCATTTCCTCTGTGTTCTACATCAAACAACAATGGATTATTTTGTTCTTGTTCCATAACAAACATGGTTTCCATTGTACAGAAGAAGATTGACGCAATTGGTCAAAAGGGCAAAAGTTAACTGTGTATTTGAATGTTGGGAAACAATCCGATCGCAATTGTTTTGTGGTTAGTATCCTAGAATCTACTCAACAATCGCTTCATTCACTTAGATGACGTGAGAGTAGGAAGATAAAAGTAGAGGCTCCATATAGGACAGGAGGATTGTCTCAAGGTCGGTTCACACAGATACATCTTCAAGAAGGAAAACTGAAACAATTTATGATACAAATTAAAACAGATAAGAGAGGCTTTGTTCAGAGTTTGTACAGAATGGAATGTAACATTTTCACAACGTATTCTCCACTGTTGTTGTCATCCGCCAACGCATTCTCGTGAATGGGTTCGAATGATATCGTACAAAAATTTACGCACACCAATTCGTATGCAACCCGTTCTCACTCCGAACTCGTAAAATACGGACGCTTGGCAGTGGCTGTCAGCGTCAGCTATGACGCAAAAAAGCACCCTTCAGCGTATGCATGGAATGCAATGGGCAGAGCAGCAGCTACGCGGCGCTGTAAGATGACGTAGTATTAAGAGCGGCAACGGTAGTGAGTAGTATTAAAGCCTGCAATTCCGCGAAGGGAGGGTAGTTGGGGAGGTGGATGGGTCAAACAACACAAGACTTTCACCTCGGAGACCGGGGTTTGTGTCCCGCGTGTCACTTTTCCTAAACCCAACTGTCGCTTTCTTCTTTTCCTAAACCCAACTCTCCCTTTCTACTTTTCCTAAACCCAACTGTCCCGTTCTTCATTTCCTAAACCCAACTGTCCCATTCTTCTTTTCCTGAACCCAACTGTCCCGTTCTTGTCCCGTTCTTCATTTCCTAAACCCAACTGTCCCGTTCTTGTCCCGTTCTTCATTTCCTAAACCCAACTGTCCCATTCTTCTTTTCCTGAACCCAACTGTCCCGTTCTTGTCCCGTTCTTCATTTCCTAAACCCAACTGTCCCGTTCTTGTCCCGTTCTTCATTTCCTAAACCCAACTGTCCCGTTCTTGTCCCGTTCTTCATTTCCTAAACCCAACTGTCCCGTTCTTGTCCTGTTCTTCATTTCCTAAACCCAACTGTCCCGTTCTTGTCCCGCGTGTCACGGAAACGTACCTTTTATAAGCCCATGCACAATTTCTTTCCTTAACCTACCTAACTGTTAAAAGTGACGCCAATCGTAGTCCCGACCAAGCGCGTTTAGATATGACGATTAAGGAGAGTATCAAGGCACCTGACCAACCGTCCGTATTTTACGTGATGGGAGTGAGAATGTGTTGTTGTATGATATACTACGTAATAAGGCGCCCGCCGGCTGGTCACATGACACCGGGTAGTTGAGTTTAGCTGACAAAAGGTGAGCATCATGCGGCGACGACTGTTAAGTTTAGGCACCAAAGCTAGTTAGATTATGGTTTGAGTTTAAACTCTGTTCTCCTTAAGTAGTACTCTGGCGACACAAACACCTGTTTCCTGGGTGAAAGTCTTGTGTTTTTTCCTTAACTTCGTCCAGGACATGAACTCCGCTCCCCCACTTGAAAGCCCTGTGTTTAAGGACACAAACATTCACCCCAACTTCCTCTCTACGAAGACCTTTACGCTCTTATACAGCAGCAATCACTGAGGTACTGAGGTACAGCAAAAAATATGTGGAATACATACGAATTACGGTGCTTTACTTTTCATAGCGATATGTACGAATGCTTCATGAGAACAGCCTGTATCCACTAATTAAAACAGATGTGAGAGACTTTGTTCAGAGTTTGTACAGAATGGAATGCAACAGATTCACAACATTGCATTTTCCACCACTGTTATTATCCGCAGTGGGGGGGAAAAATAGAGTAAAATCACTTAGCACCAAAAGTGAGTTGAGTCAAATTGAACCATGCTGTCGAAACGGGGCATTAGTGTTTTTATACAGTAATATTATTGATGCATTTTTACCCATTGCACACGCATGTGAGTGTGCACAACTATGCAAACTGACCCATGCATACAAACATTGTTTACAGATGTTATCTGTAACTAATCATCTGTGTCTAGTACTGAAACCAGCTGAGCTTTAAGCTCTTTTTTATTTATGATCTTCCTTTCTTAATTAATTGTACGGTGCTCATTCTCTTAGACCTTACACTGACCAGCAGTCTTTGATCCACCAGCTTCTTAATCTTTCAATAGCAGCAACAGATGGAGTCTGTGCATAGGATCAGGACTGTTTATTTACTTCATCATTTGGGCCTTAAATTCAATTAAAACCACACACAATCACAACAGACAGGTCATGAATTCACTCTGAAGGGTGAGCTGAAATCTCTCTTTAATCAACTTCAGTTATTGCACAGAGGGAATGTTTCCCAATCTCTTGAACATGGTAGCAAT
Organism: Sander vitreus; assembly: GCF_031162955.1. Taxonomy (NCBI): domain Eukaryota; kingdom Metazoa; phylum Chordata; class Actinopteri; order Perciformes; family Percidae; genus Sander; species Sander vitreus. The sequence goes on from NC_135865.1 coordinate 26,337,836, forward strand.
CTGCTGATAAAACTGAGCCATGAACGTCTCACCTTGCCATTTACAGTATTTAGGTGGTAGTGACTTGCAATGACTTGGTGAAACACTTAAAGGATGGGTAAACCTAAGTATGTTGTATTATACTGGCATAAGGTTTCATGGTTTTAAAGACCTTTCTTTACCTTTCTTTAACTTGGATTAATTCCAGCACGCTCTAATGAAATTCTATTGTCTTAAAAACACTTGAAAACAAAAGTCAAAGTGTGTTTCGCTACAAAAGTAGCAGAGGAGATCCTATTTGTAGTTTGAAAAAATACAACTTTATGCATATTGTGTCTGAAAACACGACAACGACACACATCGGATTGAAGCATCGGAGGTTATACTGAAAAAGAGCTCAGGGTATCTTATAAAAAACTGAATAAATGAACGTAAACTACTTAATTTTTTGGGACTGTGAACTTAGTTCAAAAGTCATTAATGTAAAATAAAATAAACTCTGAAGGTGAACAAGTTCAATTTAATGTGTGTGAACTTTGAGCTAGCTTTTGTTAAGTGTGAACACTTAACAGTGGTGGAAAAAGTATTCAGATCCTTAACTTAAGTAAAAGTGCTAATACCTCACTGTAAAAATACTCTGGTACAAGTAAAAGTCCATCCATCGTCTTCATCCATCTTCGTCCGCTTATCTGGTATCGGGTCGCGGGGGGAGCAGCTCCAGCAGGGGACCGCAAACTTCCCTTTCCCGAGCCACATTAACCAGCTCCGACTGGGGGATCCCGAGGCGTTCCCAGGCCAGGTTGGAGATATAATCCCTCCACCTAGTCCTGGGTCTTCCCCGAGGTCTCCTCCCAGCTGGACGTGCCTGGAACACCTCCCTAAGGAGGCGCCAAGGGGGGCATCCTTACCAGATGTCCGAACCACCTCAACCGGCTCCTTTCGACGGAAAGAAGCAGCGGCTCTACTCCGAGTTCCTCACGGATGACTGCCCTTCTCACCCTATCTCTAAGGGAGACGCCAGCCACCCTCCTGAGGAAACCCATTTTGGCCACTTGTACCCTGGAAGTAAAAGTCCTGTATTAAAAATGTTACTTAACTAAAAAGTATCATCAGGAAAATGAATTTAAAGTATTAAAAGTAAAAGCAGGGCTCAACGCTAACTTTTTAAAGTGGTTGCCGGCTTGGCAACCAGGCATCAGGGGTGATCGCGCGTTTACTTCCCCCGCCAGGAACCAAGACACCGCTTGATTACATTAGACTCAAGTGGGTAGTAGGTCAAGTGGTAGCCTGATGCGCGGTCTCCTCGTGACAGTCTAACTACCATGTAGCAACATTCACTTCTAACATTTAACTTAACATAACTACCAAGATAACATTACGTGTATTTGTATGTGATATAATACTTTCCCCTTGGTAATGTAGCCTATGAATTTCCATGAACACAATTCTAAAATGCACAAGACCTAAAGGCTTCTGGGATCGGTTGATAACTCAAACTTGTCGAGAACCTAGACACCCGTTTGATTACATAGACTCATGCATTAGGCACGGTTACGGTCTTGTTCAGTAGCCTGGTGCACGGTCTCCTGGTGACAGCCTACCTACCATGTAGCAACATTCACTTCTCTAACATTTAACTTAAAATAACTACCAAGATAACATGATGTGTATTTGTATGTGATGTACTTCCCCATCGATAATGTGTGAATTGCCATGAACACAATCATCTAAGATGCACTGGAAACAAGGCTTGGTTAATAACTCAAACTTGCCGAGAACCAAGACACCGCTTGATTACATTAGACTCGAGTGGTTGCACGGTTATTACATTCGGTCTCATTCAGTAGCCCATTTCCTGATTGATTCTACCACCACTCCAGTGGAGCTGCTAATAAGCTACATTACTACACACACAGTAGCAGAAGACTACCAGCTACACACAACGGCACGAATGAGGTAAAAAAACAGGAGTGAGTTGGTTCATTGACGTATGGCACTCGATTCTCCCGGTTCACTGACCCAAGTCGGGTTAATTAACCGGCTCTTCGGTCAGTTCATCAACACTAGTCTGTTTTGTTTTTCCAACAACAGTGACCATAATGCTAGTTTGTGTCTTTTAGCTCATAGCTTTAGCGGTAGACTGTTGTAAGTCCTGCTGTTGTAATCCTCTACAGTGAAATACAATCACACGTTTACACTGTTTAGCTGTCAGCATTTTAACCGTGTTTAATCCAGTTACTAGTGTAGCTAACGGTAGACTAACGTTACCTGCTGTGTAACGTATTATTAGTGTTTAGTAGCGTGACATGCAGCGATGCTTCTGTTGCCTCTAACGTCTGGTGCGGAGCATCAGAGAGCAACCAGACATTTAAGTGGCACCGTAATGAGGCACCGAAATCCGCGTTGCTATTCCGTCCGGTGCCATATTAGCACCGGATTTTAACATGCGCCGTTAACGTGAACAGAAAAATGCGTTTCCTGTATCTTTTCACGGCAAACGCATGAGTGTGGAGAGCAGTCGCACAACAGCTGAAATGTGTTGCGCACAAACTTAATGTTTAAACTTTATGGAGACAACCAAATAAAACATTGACTTCTTCTGAAATAAGATTTTCCAGTTTTGTAAGTTTTGATTTGTTTTTGTATACAAAAAACCACACAAATATTGAACAGGTGGTTGCCAAAGGGGGCAACAAGAGGCCATGAAACAGTTGCCAATTGACTCAATCTGGTTGCCAAGGGCAACCGTTACTGTCGAGCCCTGTAAAAGTAACGATGATCAATGCAGAAAAATCCTCACATTTTACAAACTGGAAAATGATCAACAGTTCAATCATTTCAACTGGACTTGTAGGCTGCTATATTGTTGGGTAGTTTTGAACAGTAGTGTCAAGTCAAGATGTTTTAATTTAGATTAAAGCTATAGTGCGTAGTTTCTGTCTCCCCCATGAGGAATTCTAAGTAATGACAACAAAACTGTCGGCGCATCCACATGATACAAGCCTTCCATGACTGCACACACCTCCCCCCCACCCCTCCTCCGCGCAGTTGCTAGTAGCCAAGGAGGACACGGAGGATTCAAAAAAACATGATTGACTCTTCAGAAGAGGTCATTATCTTTACTCGATTTTCTGCGCGCGAAAGTCGCCGGACGACACCAGTTCCCGAACATTCAGGTAGCCATACTGAGAAATACAGAGAGTTGTGTGGAGCTGGAACTTTAATTTATAATAAAACATTGTATTTTATAGACTACATATGTTTTGTGTGCAAAAATCTTAATTTATAAAGTATCTAGTAACTCAGTCAGATTAATGTGGTGGAGTAAGAAGTACAATATTGAAATGTTGTGGAGTAGTAGTAGAAAGTGGCATGAAAAGAAAAGACTCACGTAAAGTACAGTACAAGTAGCTCAAAGTTGTACTTAAGAACAGTACTTGAGCAAATGTACTTAGTTACGTTCCACCACTGACTGGATTTGTGTCATAAACATTTACGTCTTGCTTAGAAAGATGGTAACATGAGTTGATTTTATCCTTCACTGCATCACAGACGAGGAGAAGATATGCAGTATAAAGTTTATCCTGAACCTGACCTTAAAAACAGGACATGAACTATATACCCAGAGTATTCTGCCTGCATGTAAACACACTGGGTGTTTTCCTCCTGCTGTAAGGCCTGAATGAGTGGATAAAAAAAACGTTGACGTCTGCAGTCTCTAGGGAGAGATATTTCTACCTTTGACCGAAGTTTTCTATCAAATATTGAAGGTGGACGTCCAAAGATAGCCTTGATGACATTAAAGCAGAGTGGTAGGTCTGCTGAAGCTTAAAGTGACACTGAGCAGTTTGGAAAGGCATGAGCTCTCTTTGGTGGCAGGACCATTTTTTTTGTTCTGCGCAGTGTCGTGTGCAAGGGTATAATTTCCACTGGGGGGTGAGGGCGACACGTCCCCCTCACTTTTCAATTACCTCTTTTTAGTTTCACATCAGATTTGTACATTTATCTCAAGCATTTTTATTTCTTAAAGAAAAACACTGAACATCACACATCCATGGAACACACATTGGAAATAATTCTCGGCTCTCCATTGGGTCACATCACAAAGTTGAGTCCGGAGCTGAGGGCCAGTTAGATCACTGTGTCTTTAATTAGACTCTCATTAGAGATTAGGTCATAAATATTAACTTTTAATAATTTACAGACAAGTTCATACAGAGTCCTCCCAACACTCAGCTGTGTGTGTGTGTGTGTGTGTGTGTGTGTGTGTGTGTGCGTGTGCACGTGCGTGTGTGCGTGTGCGTGTGTGTGTGTGTGTGTGTTTGTGTTGGTTTGTGATAACAGAACTGAAGCATGAGTGTGTTTGTGTGTTTCTGTTAGTGATTACTGAGGAATGACATTGCATTTTACTTTTATAAGACAGCTGAACATATTTAACATCTAACCACACGTTACGACTCCCTCCCTCCCTCTCTTTCTGCAGCATGTGTCTCCCTCTTTTCCCATTTCCTCATCTTATCCCCCTCTTCCCGACCTCTGGCACCTCTGGAATTACTATCTTCCTTCCTCTGAAGTGATGGGAAGACGTTAGTTGGCACCGTTGTGGCACTTCACAAATACTGTGTGTTTTAAGAGTATTTCTGGTTCATTACAGCTTGGATCCTGTGTTCCTAGCCCTGGCCATTGCATCTGTTGTTCATAATTGGGGCGGCAGTAGCTCAGCCCACAGGGACTTGGCTTGGGAACCGGAGGGTCGCCGATTCAAGTTTCTGGTTCAAGTCCTGGGCACTGCCATGGCGCCCTTGAGCAAACTGAACTTAAAGCTACATTGTTTAAGAATGTCTCCCATCTAGCAGTGAAATTGTATATGACCACCAACTGAATATTACTTTCTAGCCCCTCCCATTAGCTCTTAGTATCTCCATCGTTTACACGCAGCTGTTCTAGCCACTCCAATATTACCTTTGGTCTTGTTGCTTTGCCTGTCGCGTTGTCGTTTTAATTCTCTTTTTCGCTTCCCTGGCGAGTAATCTCCCCCTGGCATTCGTCACGGTGCGAGGTGCCACTGAGTGTAAAAGGGCGAAAGGCGGAGGTATGTCCCTCTTTGGCTAATGTATTTTAAAGATGGAGGCGCAACATGCCGGCTGTCATTCGAGCGACTCAAGATTCTAAATGGCAGATGCTACGCTTACGAGAATACTTTGGTTAGTTGGTGGAAGTAATTACACATGAATGAGCACATATTTGTGAAAGAACAAAGGGGTTTTTGCTAAAAATCAACTCAAAATTACACAATGTAGGTTTAAACAAGACTTTATTCTTAATTCGTCACATACACACAGTAGAATGTAGTGAAATTGTATTACTGCATTTAAGGGGAACTATTATATAGCTTTTTCAGGTTCATACTTGTATTTTCTGTTTGTACTAGGACATGTTTACATGCTTTAATGTTCAAAAAACACTTTATCTCTCTCATACTGCCCATGGCTGCTGCACCTGTATTCACCCTCTGTATGAGACGCTTTGTTGGAGCTCCTGTCTCTTTGTTCCCTCCTCCCGAAAAAGCCCGGTCTGCTCTGATTGGCCAGCGTGTTTCCTGGAATCTCCGCTGTGCTCCAGTTTTGTTTCACTTGGCTCTGTTGTTTTGCTTTGTGCTGTGTCTTGTCTTGTGCTAAGTTCTTCATTGTGCTTTGTTTTGTTGCTATTTTTTCTGCTTCTGTGCTGTTTTGTGCCAAGTTTTGTTTTGCTTGTGTTGTCTTTCTTTTTGTTTCTTTGTATTTTAAAAAGCATTTTTTAACATCGAGAACAGGGGACTACAGATGAAAACTAGCCTTTTGGCTAATTCTTGCATTTTTAACCCATGCACTGTCCCCTTTCATAAATAAACTGAATTTAATTGAATAGTAGCAGCTGCAGCTACTGCAACGGAGTATATAGCAGGACTTTGTACCGTGAAAAATCATAAATATAGGCTTCTAAACCAAATACTACACAACCGGACATGTCCCAGCAGTAAAGTGACCCGAAATTGGGGAGAAATGACCAGCACTGGCCTTCAAGATTACAGCTATCTGCCAAATCATCAACTATCAGCCTGTGGGAAAGCACAGCAGCACAAATATCAGACTTAATGACCTCAGCCCTACAAGAACTAGAGGAGAGTGATTAGGCAAGGTGTGATTTCTGTTTGTTTGTTTGTTTTGTTTTTCTTGAGACCGCAGAGGGTGGGGGGTGGGCGAGGGTTTTTGTTTTTGTGTAATTTGTGTTTCTCTGTTCTGTGCACCATCCGACGTTACCTGTCATACATTGTGGAATGTGTTTTGTATGTCTGAACGCTATAAATAGTGCTAATAAAAAATGTATCACAAAAGATAAGGGCTTCTGAACCAAAAACTACCCAATCGGACATGTTTCAGCAGTGATGTGACCCGAAATTGGGGAGAATCTTTTACTGCCGTTAGCATGTAGCTACTATAGTTAGCAGTGGACACTAATAGAGTGTAGCAGCAATTTCTACAGTCAAAAATCACAGCTAAAGGCTTTAAAACCAAATACTACATAACTGTAAATGTTTCGGGAGTAATGTGACGTGGAATTGGGGGAAATTTAACAACATTGGCAGCCAAGATGACATCCTTTACTGCCGTTAGCATGTAGCTACATGCAACAATATTAACACCGCAATAGCTCCAGTCCTGCCTGGCTGGATCAGATGACCAATCATAGAAGGCCGGAGAAGGCTGGCTTGGAGTTGCGTAACACTTAGCCGAGTAGAAAAAACTGTTGAAACCGGAGCGTTCAGAATAGTTGGAAATCTGAACGTTTTAGCTCACGGGATTTCTCTACAATACGTTTACCTCATTATGTAAAGTTTTGGCCACGTTTAGCATTCAAATCCGACATTATAACATTGTAGACATGACAGAAAATACGGAAAAGCTTAAAATGTCCACTGTAACCCATCCCAAGTATAGGAGCAGTGGACAGCTATACAGGATCTGGGGGAGCAACTTGCGGTTCAGTGTCTTGCTCAGGAACACTTTAACATGTGGCCAAAGGAGCCTGAGCTCGAACTGCCAATCTTGTGGTTGAGGGGCGACCACGCTACCTCTGAGCCACAAGGTACCAAACCCCAAACTGCTCGAGGGTGCCTGTCATGGGCAGCATCGTACACTCTGACATCTCTCCATTAGTGCATGTATAGGTCCTTGGCATGTGTGTGTATTTTAGGCCTGTGTGTAATAACTAAGAGAGTGAAAAATGGAATTTTCCTCATGGGACCAATAAAGTATGTCTTAATCTTAATATTAAAGTGCTCATATTATGCTTTTTGGGCTTTTTTCCATTTCCTTTATTGTGTTATATATCTTTTTTGTGCACGTTTACAAAGTGAAAAAGCCCAAAGTCCACCCCAAAGGGACTTACCATCTCCAACAGAAAACACTGTTCACCAACTGCTCCAAACAGCTCTATTGTAGTCCAGCCTTTACTTCCGTGGCGAATGTGAGTCACTTTGTAACACGTTATAATGCTCGCCTAGCTGCTAGCATGGCACACCCTCATACTCTGATTCTGACTGGCTAGCAGTCCTTACCTAGCTACTGAGCATGTGCGCCTCCCAACAAAGATGGAACAGAAGTGAGATGTCTCACTTTGTAGCTAAAACAGAGAGCTCAACACAGGGTGAAAAGAGGAGGACACATCTCAAAATGAAGCATTTGCATCAAATGGCAATTGTCATTGTCATTAGATAGCTGCATGCAGTATGGACGCTACTGTAAAGCTACTCAAGATGGGCTTTTCTCATGGTCAATCCGTGGTTGATCACATGATGAATAAGTGTGACCCTGATCTCATCAGAGATGGCTCTCCTTCCTCTTCTTCCCTCCTCCTCCTCCTCGTTGTAGTCCCCCTGTCTGTCCCTCCTCCTCCCTTGCTCTCTGTCTATTGTTGGCATCCATTGTTCAAAAACAGGTAATCTGACCTTTGACCTCTGTATAGACCTATACTAAAGCAGTGATTGGTTAGTTTTCAGTTATGACATAATGTGTTTGCACATGTGATCATAGACTGTATATAGAATGGAGCTATGTTTTTTTCAAGGTGGACCCAATTTTGTTAGTCTAAGTGACTGATGGGAACAACAATCTTTGACATTGGTCCAGTATTAACATAGACAGTATATAGAATGGACCAACAGATCCCGTTGCTCTGGATGGAGACCAGTGAAGGCTATTAGAAGCTCTTTTCCGGTGAGTGCCGAGCGTTACTGCGCAGCCTCCAACTGAGAGAGACGACGTAAATGTGACGTGAGCAACCTGTCTGAAAGTTGTAAGTCTTCTGGTAGCTGTGCCAAGAGAAATCTCAATCATTCTGAATCTTGCAGAGACAGAGAGCGTAGGTATATGTAAGGAGATAACATGGACACAGGCTAATTATTGCTAACTAAAATGCTAGTTAACATTAGTAATTAAACTTAAACAGCTAATGTGAGTCGAAACTGCCTGCGAGCTTCTCCTGTACTATACGGTAATTCCTCTACTATGTGACAGTAAGTCGCTTGGTTATGACACAATCGTTAGCCTATTTTTACAAAAACGTCTGCTACGGAGCCATAATGTGAGATACAAGGTAATGGAGCCTTTTATACATTGTCGTGTTTCTTTAGAAATAAACAATGGACAAATAGAGTCTTTAAACGCTTCAGATGTAAAGTTATTCGCTGTCAAAGTGACGTCAAAATGAACGGCAGTCAATGGAATGCTAACGGGGGGTGAGTGCTTGTTAGCATCAAAATGGCGCCAAAGGATCTACGCGTTGTGAGGAGAAGCTTACCCCCTTGCATGTGATGAGTGTGTGTGTGCCCTGGTAAATAAGTGTAGCATTTTGATTGGTTGTGTTTAGAAAAGGAAAGCAAGTCACTTCCTGTTAGATTTTGATGTCTTAGGTAGAGAATTCTGTGTAGTGTTTTTGAAAAAAGTGTTTTATGCAATTGAAAACTGAGTGAAAGGCTGAGAAATAGCTTATGGATTTGGAGATTTGCTGTGGAATTTAGCACTATGAGTGAGAGGTTTCAAAAATCGTGTGACATGAAAAGATTTAGTGTGTAAGCAGTTGAAAAAAACTGTAATACAATTATGAACCTGAAAATGAGCATAATATGAGCACTTTAATAACATTGTAATTCATTTTGCAATCTCGGAACGCAGCTACATCACGGAGGAGTCCAAGAAACCCAAACAGTCACACGTTCATACGGATTATAAACAAACCTCCAGCTTAGTCAAACTTATACAAAAGTGGAAACGAAGCTGACCAGACCTGGTTCCATTTTGGCGTACTTACTGTTGTTATGGGCACACTAGGGTTTGGCGATAGGTTATGTCAAAACTTTCCAACTGGTCACTGTCACCCCCACCAAACTAAAACGCAAACTCTTGGACACTGGCTTTTTATTTCATGCCTAATAGATAACAATATAAAACAGCCTACATGATTATGAGTAAATTAAAGAGGAATAATGTTTGATGTCTGATGTTGCAGGTTGTCCACCATTGTCGGAGCAAACCAGATCCTGGTGGTTCACAACGGACAGATAGCAGAGAGAGGAAGGTACGGTTGTGTTTTGGGGATGTCATCAGGACATTTTTAACAGCCACTGATGCGTGCCAGTGTGCGTGTGCGTGCCTGTGTGACACACCTCAATGATTGTGTGTGTCCTAAGTGCTTGCAAATTTGTTATCTGTAGATCAAAACCTTAGAGTGGGTTTTTGTGTGTGACCCTAAACCCCCTCTGCTATCCTTCTAAGCCCCAGAGGCTGTGATGGACCACAAAACACACACACACACACACACACACACACACACACACACACACACACACACACACACACACACACACACACACACACACGCACACACACACACACACACACACACACACACACACGGTGGAGTGGACACTTCCGATGCATATAGTCCATTGATATAGGAGCTGATAATGAAGACTTCAACACACTGAGGTCACTTTCACACACACACACACACACACACACACACACACACACACACACACACACACACACACACACACACACACACACACACACACACACGGTGGAGTGGACACTTCCGATGCATATAGTCCATTGATATAGGAGCTGATAATGAAGACTTCAACACACTGAGGTCACTTTCACACACACACACACACACACACACACACACACACACACACACACACACACACACACACACACACACACACACACACACACACACACACACACACACACACACACACACACACACACACAGGCAGTGGCAAGCAAGAGGCAATCTCACTCTCTAATGTTTAACTTCTGATAAACATAGATCATCCAGCTGAATGTATTGTCCATAATAACACTTAGGTATCGATTAGAACACACCTGATGGATGAGTTGGTCACATACAGGGCTGTGGTGCAGGGACTTTGGTTTCCCCTGCAGGCATGTGTGGGGAACACCAACCAAAAAGCATTCATCTTTTGATTGACTCTGTAATGTAAACACAAGACAGGTCCATTCAACCTCCGGTGTCAGAATACACACAATTTCCTCCCACAAAGTGTGAGAGTGTATCATGAAACAGAGACAGGAAGAGGCATCATCCCGTCCTCAGGCTGTCCCTGTGCTTAACATTCTTTACAAGGACTACATCCACGCTAAGATGGCTAATTCTGAAAACGCTGTCCATGTTTTATTACAACATGCGTCCAAACTAATGTTTTTAGGTGGTTTTGTAAGGATCTTCGTCGACTCTAAAACATCTTTTGGCTATTGTCTTCGAGCAAACATCTGTTAAGGAGTGGGACAGGCACAGCCCATTTACCCTGTTAGGTCTCAGGTGGTTTACTTGGTTCAGTCTTCTCTTGCTCTTTTTTATTCGAGCCAAACTCTTGTTTAATTTTATTTAAATAGTTTGTTTTTTTGGGGGGTGGTTTTTGCCATTTGTTGAAAAAGAGTAAATGCGCTAAATCTGATTGGAAGGCGCCTTCGTCGAAAACGTTTTGACATAGCGAACATTTAACTCATATGACTCAGCTGTTTTTTCTCTGTCTGCATCTTCCCTGTGTCTTCATCTGCAGACAGCATGACACATGGCCAATACTAGCTGACATAAAAGAGCAATTAAAACTCACTAACGAATAAACCAAGTTCCTAAAGACCTCCCCCCATTTTTGTGACATTTCATAAACATCTGGCAGTGCAGAGTTAGACCGAACTGAGCTCTACTTGAGGCTAGCGACTCCAGGCTACATTAGCTGCCACTAGCATTACACAGCTGAATCTCATAGTTTGTACTCGGAAGTCCGAAAACAAGCCTCCCCTGACCTCGGATTTCCGAGCTCGGAACTCAGACAACCACTGAGTACCCCGAGCTAAAAATCCAAAATGGCTGCCCCGTGCATCAACAGTTGTGAAAGCTGTAGTAACATACAGTTATAAGCACTTCTGTCTCATTTGTGTCTCACTAAATCAGTCGTACAGACAGCGCTGTCCATCTTCTATCTGTGGACATGTTATTACGCTGTTTGTATGCACAAAAAACAGCATAATGCAATGTTATAAACTGGCCTTGCTAACAATGGCTAGAGCTAATGAAAACATTGAAAATACGACTTGTAAATGGAACGTGTTCAACTCGGGTTTGACCTCATTCCCAGCTTCGGCTTCCCGAGTTCCGAGGTAAATGGAGCACACTATCAGAAAACAAATTGTCAGTAATCAAGTTGCATTGTGGGTAGTATAGGCGCCAGGTTTTAACAAGAAAGAAGAATGTGTGGTAACAGAAAATAGGTTATCTCTGGTTCTGCTGCATCAGTTATGATACGTTTTTTTGGGTCTGACAATGTTATTGGAGTTCTGTGTTAAATCAGTGGAGTGCTCCTTTGTGATCAGATGAGCCTTAGCATCATTTTCTCTTTTTCCTCTTCTGCTTTCTTTATTTTTCTGTCCTCAGGTTGACCTCTTGACCTCCTCTTCCACTCTCTCTGCCCATGCTTCTCTTTATTTCCCCTCCTTGTTTCTCATTCTTTCTCCGCATTTCTGCTTGTCTCTGTTTCCTCTGCATCAACCTGTTCTTACCCTTGCTCCCTCTATCTTGCTCAGTTTGTCTGTATCCTTATTTCTGAGCATCTCTCTCTCTCTCTCTCTCTCTCTCTCTCTCTCTCTCCCCGTCTGGCAGTCCAGACAGTGACACACTTCTGGTTTTACTAATTCATAGTAAAGTTGGTTAAAGTCTGGAGGAGGATTTTATACAGCTCAACTTTGTTTTTAAAGCCGCTCTGGTGTCACAAGACATTACGAGTGACACACCTTCTCTCCTGTCTGCTCTCCTCTGACTTTAATTTCTATTCTTTTGTTTAAAAAAAAAAGTTCCCTTTTTTTTTTTTTTTTTTATCATTTTGTACCTCACCATAGCAGGTAACATTTTGTATTGGCAATGAACAGCTGACACGTACAATAAAAACATTTCCTTTTTTATGTTTAATAAAAAAAAAAAAAAAGCATGCAGCCCTGACAGCACTGACAAAAAGTCTGACATTTTGGATGTCCAAGTTGGGTTATTTGCTCTCACTTGCTCTTTTATTTTTATTTTTTTATTCAATCTGGAAGACAAATATTAAACACAAAACTTTGAAGGCTGCAGCTTTATCAGCACATGGGCAGAGGTTTGAGCTCTCCTGAGTGTTTTTTTCATTTTTATCCACATTTGAAATGTGTGCATCAGAATGGAAATACCAGAAACTTGAGGGGGACAACAGTTTCTAAATATTGCATTTTTTTAGACAGTCAGAGAAGAGTTACTGAGCCTTGTTTGATGATGTAGTTTTTGGTTAAGTTTGTTAGTTCCTTATCTCATCTCATCCCATTTTCTCCTTCTGTTCAGACATGACGAGCTGTTGGTCCGGGGAGGTCTGTACGCTGCCATGTGGATGAAACAGCAGAAAAGTCACAACATGCAAACAGAAACAGAGACAAACGACCAGACTCAAGACACTTGACATTGAACTGAGTGTGACATTTTTTTATTCGATACTCACCACATCATTTTTGGTACATCTGATGTATTGTAATCTTGTGTATCTGCAGCTACAGTACAACTGAAGTCTGGATAAAGTGAAACCCTGCAGAAGGTTATGACATTAACACACATTAACATCTGCTGTCAAGGTTCATACCAGCAGAAGCTATATCCAACACATTCTCACTCTCCCATCGCGTAAAATACGGACGCTTGGTCATGGGTTTGTTATTCACGCGAAAAGTGTCCTTAAGTGTCGGGACTCTTGGCGTCACTTTTGAAGCTCTGTTACGGCACAACAACGGGACAGTTAGGTTTAGGAAAAGATTGTGGTTGAATAGGGTTATAAAATGTACGTTTCAGTGACACTCGGTACAAGAACGGGCCAAGAACGGGACAGTTAAGTTTAGGAAAAGATCGTGAGTGGGGTTATAAAATGTACGTTTCGTGGACGGGTTAGCTCAGTTGGTAGAGCAGGCGCACAAATATATAGAGGTTTACTCCTCGACGCAGCGGCCGTGGGTTGGACTCCGACCTGCGGCCCTTTGCTGCATGTCATTCCCCCCTCTCTCTCCCCCTTTCCATGTCTTCAGCTGTCCCGTGGAAATAAAGCCCTAAAAATGCCCCAAAAAAATCATCTTTATAAAAGACACGAACCCCGGCCTCCTGGGTGAAAGTCCTGTGTTGTTTGACCCATCCACCACCCCAACCAACGTCCTTTCCAAATACTTCGGTCTTTCATACTACTCGCTACCGTTGTCGTTCTTAATACTACGTCATCTTACCGCGCTGCCCGGTGCATTCAATACACACGCTGAAGGGTGATTTTTGCGTTGTATCTGACGCTGAGAGCCTAAGCGTCAGTATTTTACGAGTTGGGAGTAAGAACGAGTATTACTCTCATTGACTGCAGATGGGAGCATCAACATACCTACATCTGGGGCTTTAAACTACTGCTGCTATTACTTTCCTTTCCCAGGGCCGTAGTCAGCCTAGTGGAAGGGAGGGGGGGTTCTTTTGTAAACAACCTTTTTGCACTTTTTCCCTCATTTTGTATTTAATTATTATCATTTTGCTGACTTTTTTATGCACTCATTTGTGCTGGTGTCTTCTGGTATCTTAACAAGCACGCTTTTTGATGCACCGAAAATGTTTTCTACAAAGTTGTCAAATTGCTTACAAAGGTCATGTACCACACACACACACACACACACACACACACACACACAAACACACACAGTTCACAAGTTTAAAGACCACACTATCAAACGTGTTTATTACAACAAGAACAAAACTAGTCCACAAAAAAACTGACTTAAATTGTGGACATTTGGCAGTGGGGGGGTTGTTCAAACCACCCGAACACCCCACCCCCCATCTACGGACCTGTTTCTTGTCGGTGGCGCTGGTTGACAAGTGTAGAACTGCTATGACAACGGCCAAATAGTTTGCAAGTGTGTTGAATCTCCAGCCTGCAAAACATGAGAGTGAGAAAGGTACGAGCCAGTTTCACGCAGCATTACATTCGTCCCGTTAACATGCTCTGCTGATGCCAAAATGTTGCATATGAATGCAGTTACAGTTGGAGTTGCAGAAAAACGACGAGCTAACAACCATAGCGGCAATGCCGTAATGAACAATGGGAAGAGTTTACTAAAATGTCAAGGTGAACGCTTCCCTGCAGCAGAAGAAGCTGGAAGTGGTCACGTATTCTGCTCCTGGAGATTCCACCCGAGTCAATAAAAGCAGAGGCGATTATGTTACTGAGATTGTTTTGGTGAAAACATCCTGGCAGGGCTGAAAGTGCCGGTGTCAAAGGTTACTGTTTAGAGTAAAACTATATCAGCCGCCTGAGGGCCAGAAAGAGGAAGACAGATGGAGAGGGTGTTGTTGGTTGAACTGTGTGTTAGCAATAAAAGCCTCTGAAACAACAACTGTGTCACAGCCTTTCTCTGTAATTTGATATTTCACTTTTAAGGGCTCTACATCAGGAACTGTATGAGATGCCCCTGTCACTCTAAGAAATAAATCCTTAAAATAGAAGAAAGAAGTTCTGGCAGCTAATTACCTGCCCTGTAATTAATAACGGAAATTTTGTGTTTAGCTATAGTTAAAATACAGAACATTTAATCTTATTTAACATTCTCTCAGACAAGACGAAGCTGCTCAGTTAGTAAAGTTCTGAAAAGAAAACCGATCTTTAATTCATTTAAAGCCTTTTTAAAGACACTTTTTGTTTACGCTTTTGAAGCTTTTCTCAATGCTTTATGCTTTTGGCGCCTTTTTACACTTTGACAACACTGTTTTTGACACTTTCAATGTATTTTTTTTACGCTGGGATGCTTTTTAACGCTTTGACGTTTTTTTTCAATGCTTTGAACACTTTTTTTTGTGCTTTTGAATACATACACATATATATATATATATATATATATACACTAATAGCATTTTTAGATATCTTCTTGAATTCTCCTTTTAAAAGTGCAAAATGTAATACTGACAGCTAGTGTTACTGCTAGTGCTAGTGTTAGTACAAATTCAAAATACTTGGAGAGAGTCGTCTCCCCTGCCCCCTCCTCCTCAGACATGAAGTTCACGGAGGTTGCCAGGCTGAGACCGCAGCATCCACAACAATGTTGCTAGACGCTTGCCTCACATAGCCAGACATTACTTCACAGCACAGCGGCGTAACGTTAGCTAACGTTAGATGCTGGCTATATTGACAGTCATAGAAGCCCATGCTCATGCAGCATTCTGTACCCAACGGACAAACACACTTTATCGGCTTAGAAATACTGTAGGAACCGCTAAAAACACAACAACCTCACTGTCCTCTCCACCCGACGTACATACTCACTTTCTAGGCTTAGAATTACTGTAGGAACCGCTAAAACTAAGACTACCTTGCTGTCCTCTCCACCCGACTGAACACACTTTATTGGCTTAGAATTACGGCAACAATAGCTAAACACACTGCAAACTCAAGGTCCTCTCTTCCTGATTTACAGCCCCCTCTCTTGGCTTAAAATAACTCACGTTGACGGCTATGGCTGCTGAACAGGCAACGTTACACGTTGTAAACAGCCGTGGCCCGCCTGCCTGGTCCTCCGGTAACGTTAGCAGGGTTAGCGTTCTTTTAAGTCGGGTAGAATGCATCTCCGTTGATATATCTGGCAACCCGTCCTGGCTGACAAACTGGGCAGTTGATAACAACACACAGGCCAAAACACAAACTAATGTTAACAAATTATGTCACGGAACGGAAATTTCAAAAGGAGAAAATAATGGCATTAGCATTGTTGTCAGAAAAGATGGTATTTCAACTTAGCATGTTTCCTTAATATCTGATGACGCATTGGGGTCATTTTTGGATTTATTACAGTAAATACTTATATTACATATTGGACCTTTAAGGGTTTTTGCATATAACCTGATCCCCATGTGTTTCCTATCAAAATGTTTAGAACAAACTCAGTTTTCTGTACAGTGACGCCCAAAATTGTTCCAGAGCAACGTATAAAGAGA
>NC_135865.1:26359410-26476191 GCF_031162955.1 Sander vitreus
TTAGGAATCGGAATCGTTTTAAAAGTACCAGTGCGGCATCGGAATCGTAAAAATCCAAACGGTACCCAACCCTAGCGCCGGCACCAGAGCAATCCCAGGAGTGGAACGTCAAGGATATAGACTAGGAGGAAAGTAGCTGAAGAAAAGGTGAAGAAAAGTACAGAATGAAGAGAAGAGGGAAAGACGAAAGAAAGAATAGAAAAGAAGTGTTGTGAAGATGAAAATAGAGAAAGATGATTTGCTCTGAAATGTTTAAGTGCCCAGGAGATGTGGCGAACACACCAACACGCACACAGGCACGCACGCACACGCACATGCACAGACACACACACACACACACACACACACACACACACACACACACAATGAGCGTAAGCCAGCAATGGTCTCAGAGAGTGGTTGTCCTTTTGCTGAACTCACAAATACAAACACACACGGTTCATATTGTGGTCAGGACACTCCTGTTGGGATGAGCTGTCATCGCCATGGTTACTGTCTGAGTTAGGATAGAACATACACACACACACATACACACACACACACACGCATACACACACACACACATATACACACACACATACACACACACAATCTAGTGTCCACCAAACAAACTAAAGTCCTAAGTTAACACACACCGGCAGATGTGTCTGTGTGCAATGCAAACACTTGTGATTGGTCTGTATGTGTGTGTGTGTGTGTGTGTGTGTGTGTGTGTGTGTGTGTCCATAATTAATTTGTTTCCCACTCAGCCTCTCTCTCTCTCTCTCTCTCTCTCTCTCTCTCTCTCTCTCTCTCTCTCCATCAGGAAGTCTCAGTGTCTCTCTCTCTCTCTCAGTTGGTCCTCCTTTGTTTCTGGTGCCAGAGCGCGGTGGGCAGGTTCTGGCAGCCCTGGTACTCTCGCTGCATCTCGCCATCCGTCAGAGGCGGCGTAGCATTGCAGGGGGCGCCGGCCAGCGTCACGTTTAAAAGGCCGGCCCACTGCTCCAGGAGGCGAGACATCCCAGTACCCTAATAACATCATTGATGGAATAGCTGATTAGAAGATTATTTAGAAGAGTAAAAATAAAGGAAAACCCTTAAGTGTGATAAATCACCTTTGCCAGGTGGTCCTGCAGGCAGCTGAAAGGGCTGATGTGGGACCAGCCGCTGTCCTCCCAGCCAGGGTTCAACCTCTGCTGGTTGTGGCTCTGTCGCATCTGGCTCTGGATCAGAACCACGTTGAGGTGTTTCTGGGACCCTCGCAGCCTCTTGGACAGAACACCACTGTAGCTCTGATCCACAAACAGCAACACACGAGTCGCCCTGCAGCCGGCCAGGTCGGCCAGCAGCTCGTTGACTGAGTACCGCTCCTTCAGGTCAGCCTGGAGACACAGAGGTGGGAGGAAGAGACATAGTGTAAGACGTATAAGGATGTGCAAATACAGAGGGGGTAAATGTAATTCGGTTTAAAATGTGATTATTGGCACACTCTTCTATCTTTCTAACGCACTTGCACACTATTTTTCTTATTCACTCACTTACACACTTTTTTTATAAACCCATCCATTACCTGTGCCTGTGTGTGTGTGTGTGTGTGTGTGTGTGTGTGTGTGTGTGTGTGTGTGTGTGTGTGTGTGTGTGTGTGCGCACACGTGTGCCTGTGTGTGTCCATTATCAGTGCCTTTGTGTGCCTGTGTGTGCCTGAGTATGTATGTATGTGTGTGTGTGTGTGTGTGTGTGTGTGTGTGTGTGTGTGTGTGTGTGTGTGTGTGTGTGTGTGTGTGTGTGTGTGTGTGTGTGTGTGTGTGTGTGTGTGTGTGCACACGTGTGCCTGTGTGTGTCCATTATCAGTGCCTTTGTGTGCCTGTGTGTGCCTGAGTATGTATGTATGTGTGTGTGTGTGTGTGTCTGTGTGTGCCTGTGTGTCTGTGTGTGCCTGTGTGTGTGTGTCTGTGTGTGTGTCTGTGTGTGTGTGTTTGTGTGTGTGTGTGTGTGTGTGTGTGTGTGTGTGTGTGTGTGTGTGTTTCTCTTACAATGCCATTGAGGTTGGCGTCCCACAGCAGCATGGTGCCGTCGTTGCGTGTTGGTGAGTTCAGGTAGAGAACCAGCGTGTCGGCGCAGTGCTGCTTCCTGCAGATGTACGACACGTGGTTACGAATCACCGCTTTCTCTGTTGCCGAGTACACGCCCTCTACGTCGTCTGTGGGAGGAGACAGGGGGAGAGGAGTTAGATATGTTGTCGAGATGGTCAGTCTGATCTTTGGTGGAGTTTGGTTTGTTTTGTACCCAAACAGAGGAAAACCTGTTTACAACTAGCTTTTCTTTGTCTACTACAAAATCTAAATACTGAGCTTTGTTGATCTTTGCTTTTGCATTTGCTCTTGCCCCTAAGATAAATTAGAGGAAGGTTAAGAGTAGGAAAAAAGCAGCAGGGAGGGAGGTAGGGGAATCAAAAGCATGTATCACTATTTACTCTCTGCTCTGGGTTTAGACAGGATTAAGTCCACATTACAGCTACATGGTATAATGTATGAGTCAGGCCACTATGTTGAGGTCAAGACCTAACGTAATGATCCAGGTTACGCTATCAGAACTTTGTCAGATATTTAGAAGATTTTTTTAAAGAGCATAGCAGCTTTAATGCAGTGGTCAATTTTCAAAAGTAAAGGGCATGTTAAAGCTGCCTACACATGATCAGAGTTAAAACCGTGAGGTAGGCGCAGAGCATATGTAAGCACAGAGGCAAAGCACAGGTATACTGTGCGTCATCGTAGCTTCGGGCTTTGGTTTGCCCCTTGAAAGGTCAGCAGAAACGAGTTCAAATCTGAAATAATTTGAACTTTGAGCAAACCACTTAGCAGCAATTTTGATTGGTGTGCTTCCTCTGAGTTGTCTGCCCACAGGAAAACAATGGCACAGCCAGCGCAGAGAGGTTCTACTGCGCATCATGTGTAACCTGAGTATAACGAAGGCTCATAGGAGTTTTGGAACAAAATGGGTTTTGCCATGAATCCGTGTGTAATTTGTTCTTTCGTTTTTCAAAACAAAACCAAAAATCATTGCGGGGCCCGGATAGCGCCCTAGTAGAGAGCACTTCCGGGTCACGCAATTTGCATCAGTTGGAAATATCAAAATTGGATGAACCGCTCGTTATGCGTTTTATTTTCCATTTTTCATTCGAGCACAGTATCGGAAATTGGCAAAACAAGTCATTATCCGTTTTTAAATTTTGGTTTTGGAAACGAGCATTGAGAAAACAAGTCATTTTTTTATTGTTTTGATTTTTGTTTTGTTTTGGACAAACGAATAAATGAATGATACACGGACTGCCATGTTTGAATGTTGGATTGAATGTTTGAGCAATACAATTTTAGGTGCAATTGTAAGACTTGAGTTTGGTCAGTGAGACAAAAGCAAGAAAAACTACGTTCATAGAGCAGCACTGTCCTACCAGGAAGCTGTCCGCTGCTGGCGAAGAAGGTCTTAATGTGTTCCTTATGGAAGCCGTTGTTCTGCAGCATTCTGTAGAACTTCTGAAGATTCTGAACATGACGCTGGAACGTCATCTGCTGCTGCCAGCCACCTGTAGTGTACACACACACACACACACACACACACACACACACACACACACACACGCACGCACGCACAAACACACACACTTTCAGAGGGCACCCCCGTGAACACAGCACAGCACTCCTGTACTTATTAGGATTGATTTTGATTAGCCACAATGGAGCGAGTCGTAACTGTCAGTGATATTTAATTGCAGTAATGCAGAGATGGTGTTGCCTGGGGTACTAGAGGCCTAAAGTAACTCTTGCACAGTCCATCGCTATCATGATCCGATGTTTGGCCTTTTAACTATTGTTACCAAGCAGTTAAAATTCTTGCACTCCATAAACTCTGTGGTGGGTTGGAGCTAAAACGTCATAAAAAGGGCCAACCTGCTTTACGGCAATGATAATTCCCATTTTTCCCATGAGTTGTTGTTCTCATTAGTCAATACAATAATTTGTGATGTGTCTTGTATTAAAGATTGTTTGAGATATTAAGGCTTACATTGAATGGAGGTATGTGTTGATAGCATGTTGGCCTAGATTGTTTCAGGCTGTCAAATCTCTCTTCACTAGAAATAAATCCAAACTCCCAACATTAATACATCCCCTGATAAATGTCACACACAATGTGGACATATTTACCAGACATAGTCTCTTATGTCTATCTGTTTGGTGATATTTGGTGTAAACAATAGAAATATGAAAAACAGACACAAACTGTCCTACCTGAGATGAGCACAGCGTGGTCACACGTCTGGTAGAGTCGGCAGGAGAGGTGAGTGGCCAGCGGCTGCTGGTGGCAGCGTCTGGTGTTTTTATTTAGCTCACAGCTTGAAACGGGCAAACTGGGCGAGCCCATGGGCAGTGGCTGAGGGCACCTCGCAAACTCTGCGTGGTCTGTTGGAGCAGGGGGCATGTCAGAAAGTGCACAGATGCTTGTCTTAAAAAGAAAGTCTTAAAAAATAAAGCACAGCCTCAGCGCTAAACAGTCAACACATTTCCTGACATCAGGTCCAATCAAACTTGGCATGCTAGGTTATTCGACAGACAGTGGGTTTAATTGGGCACAATCAACAAATCAAAGAATATTTAATCTCCACATACACTACCGGTCTAAAGTTTGAGGTCACTTAGAAATTTCCATTCCACTCCATTACAGACAGAATACCAGCTGAGATCAGTTGCATTGTTTTTTAACCAGGGCATCAGTTTTCAGATTACATTATGTGCTTACATAATTGCAAAAGGGTTCTCCAATGTTTTCTCAGTTAGCTTTTTAAAATGATATCAGATTAGTAAACAGAATGTGCCTTTGGAACATTGGATGAATGGTTGCTGATAATGGGCAATATTATTATATTGCATTAAAGATCAGCCACCCATTCAGATCAGCTGGTATTCTGTCTATAATTGAGTGGAATGGAAATTTCTAAGTGACCCTAAACTTTTGACCGGTAGTGTATGTGTAGCATGCCAGAGGTAGGTTTGTGTTTTTATCCTGAGGATTTTCTATGTTTGCCATAACAGCATGATAACATTTTCCCAGCAGTTTCTCTCACGAGGCCCAGGTTGCTGGCAGAGGCTGCAGGTGTGGGTGGTCTTGGCATCGCATGAGAATAATTCTGCACTTCACTCAAAAAAGTCTCCTACCAGGAAAAGTGCAACGGAATGCCCAGGAAAAGTGCAACGGAATGCCCATCAACCTATAAAGTTTAAACAACAGTGATTTTACCAAGACTATTGGACACCTCTTTGCTACGTGTCATTCCCCTTCTCTCTCCACTTTCAAGTCTAAGCTGTCCTATCCAAATATAGGCCTAAAGAATGCCCCAAAAAAGGAAGAAAAAAAAAGAAGAAGAAGAAAAGGATAGTCTGTTACTCATCTCAAAATATTGGGTGGATTGTCATGAAATATGGCACTGATATTCAAGGTCCCCAGATGATGAATCCTAATGACTTTGGTGATCTCCTTACTTTTTCCTATAGCACCACCAGCAAGTTGACATTTCTGCTTGTGAGTGAAATATCTCCACAGTTTTTGCATTAACTGTGATACAATTTGGAACAGCCATTAATGTCCCACTCAGGAGGATAATAACTTTGGTGATACCCTGAATTTTCATCTAGTGCCATCATGAGAACGTTTGATGTGTCCAATATTTTGGTTTATGACAAATTACTTGCAAAGCTGATAACATTCCTATCATCCTCAGCTGTAGTTTCTGTTTAGCGCTCATTAGCAAATGTTAGCATAGCACTCTAAGTTAAGATAGTGGACATTGTAAACATTATACCTGCCAAACATCAGCACGTTGACATTGTCATTGTGAGCATATTAGCATGGTGACCTTAGCGTTTAGCAAAAAGCATTGCTGCGCTAAAGTACAACCCCACAGAGCCGCAAGCATGGCTGTAGAAAACGTTCTTTATGTGTTTTAAGTTTGTACTTGAAAGGGAAAGACTGATTTTACCTTTATCTTTGTATTAAGCAGAGACCCAGGATGTGTTTAGCATAGCTTAGCATTTAGACTGGAAGCAAGGGGAAACTGCTAGCCTCCAATGAAAGAATAAAAGTATGGGCTATGTTCCTCCATGTTTTTTTATTGAAAGGAGTTGGTTGGTATTTTGTTCAGACCTTCTGAACCCTGATAAAAGGAGTGCTTTAAAACCTACCAACACATCTGAGTCTCTGCGTCCGGTTGCTGTCTCCAACTCTGACCACCAGTGGAAGGAAGTGGACTTCACAAAGCCTACCAACGGCCCGCTCCACCAGACGGCTACCACCACTTGTGGTAATGGTACTACCGCGCAGCGCCCCACCTGCCAGCCGACCGTGTCCATTACCCATAAGCCTCTCTGGCCCGGCTTGCCGACGCTTCAGCTGGTTCTGACAACGACCCTTTAAAGCCAGAGTCAAACACTCCTCGCCTGGAGACACAGAGAGTGAAAGACATCTTGATGAGACAAGTTTAGTTAAACAATTTTCCTGCAGTGGAAAACAAACTTAACGGGCCATCTCTGTCAGCTTGGCCTCCCACTTCACAGCTGAAAAGGTAAAGGTGTATAACGTGAGACAGGTGCGTCGGAGGGGGATACGCAGGTCAAAAGTTGCAAAGAAAAACTCCCGCACACTGTCTAACTTGCAAAAATATATAAAGTTTAATAGTAGAAAACGTCACTACAGATTAGATTACGTGAAGTCTGTATCAATGTTTTTTAAGGTGCCGCCGGAAATTCAGCTAGATGTCCCTCATTTTCGGCCGGATGGCCCTCACCTTCCTCTTTCTTTGTGTTGGCAGTCTAAACTTCGGTGGATTCATGAGGAATATTAACTGCTCCTTAGATTTCTGCAGGTTAGATCAAGACAGACATCTGTCCAATCTGAGTTTTCTGTTGCACGACTAAAACAACTTTTGAACGAGCACAGGTTCCACCAAAACAGGTTCCTTTCCGAGGCTATTTTTGCAGAGGCAACGTTGCTCCATCCAGCGAACCAGAGCACATTTTTCTCCCATCCCGGAATGCTGAGTGGACTACCCAGACCCTCCTGTGGAGCGCTGTGGAGGAAGGTCTGGCAATGGGAGACTAGATAACATGTGTTACAGGTGCATGTACGTAAGGCTTAACTGATTTCTTGACTGCCCACTTCATAAGAAGTTTGACCTCCTTCCTTTAGGCTATCGCTGCAGGATGTTCTCCTCATCTTCTCCTCTGCAGACCAAACCTCCCTTTTCTTCCTCGCTCTGTGTTCTCTTTCTTCCTCTCTTCCTTACCGGGATAAATGAGGTCAGAAAAAAAAGGTTCACTCTAAAAAGACTTTGGTCCAAATCCATCTCCAGGACCCAGCAGGGGGCACAGTGGTGTGTGTGCATATGAATAATTCACAGGTGTGTGTTCGTGTAACACAGGGCCAAATTCACCTCAACATCTGGCTCTAACCTCCCTCGCAGCGGGAGGTCAACAACTTGCACTTTCAAACGTGTCTCTTTTACAGGGCTTGTGAGGACCATCACAGAATTCATGTCCCCTTGGACTATTTCTACATGAATGAAGCACTTTGGAAACACTTCTTTTACTCTCACTTTTGGCCTTTTATCCACAGTAAAACTGTTGTTTGCCTCTGCCAAGAGTGGAGCTTTTTCATTAGCTGATGTTTGGTTGTTACCAACTCTCACTTTGCCACACTTTGCCTTTAGTGTCACAGAACAATCTCCCCCTGAATTTCTTTGTGGTCACTCAAAGTATTTTGTTATTATTGATGGACAATTTCTCAATACGGCTGCTAATATTGACATGTATTTCTGCTTTGGTTAAGATAAGACAGACAGCCTTTCATTTTATACACAAAGCTTAGTTTGATTTGGATTTGAATATAAATCTTGACTGGCAGATGCAGCAGGAGTGATAAGGGTAGTATTTAAAAGTTGTAATGCCAGAATAGTTGGAGACACTAGATGTGGAGATACCACTTGGTCATATGTGCATTAAAACAAGTCTATGACTGAGAATTGGAAAGCATCAAAGACAGACTAAATATGAGTCTGGGTTGGAGTGGAGCTAGGGCCATATAAAATTGTATCATCTGCATAAAAATGTACATATTAAACCATTAGCGTCATTATACTGGCTACCTGTAACGTTGAGGATTGTTTTTTACTTGTTTTTAAGGCCCTAAATGGTTTAGCACCTTCGCATCTCTCCGATAGCTTATCTGAGTATGTTTCAAACCGTTTCCTTAGGTCGTCAAGCGTTGGCTTGCTCAATAAACCAAAAAGACTTACAAATAGTATGGGGAAGCATCTTTTTATTGTTATGCACAAAAGGTTTAGAACAAATTCCCATTACAAATAAGACAAGTAACTTCTGTTGATAATTTTAAAGCTATAGTGTGTAGTTTCTGTCTCCCCCATGAGGAATTCTAAGTAATGACAACAACACTGTTGGCGCCTTCACATGATACAAGCCTTCCGTGATCACGCACCACCCCCACCCCTCCTCTACGCAGTTGCTACTTAGACAAGGAAGACACGGAGGATTAAAAAAACATGATGAACTCTTCAGAAGAGGTATTATCTTCGCTCAATTTTCTGCGCGCAAAAGTCGCCGGACGACACTAGTTTCTTAACATAGTCATACTGAGAAATACAGAGAGAGTTGTGTGGAGCGGAAAGTCTTAATTAGCTTCGTAGCAACTTATTTGGCAATGGCTTGAATGAAATGGATGTTCATTCATGTAAAAATGTTATGCACCAAAGCTTTAAGAAACAGCTCAAAATTTGTGTTTAGGATTTTGCTGTTTGTACTGCCAATGTTGATATTTGATATCGCTTTTATATTTACTAGACAATGTTCAGGCAAAATGTTGCTTTCACTACAGATTAGATTAGAAGTCTGTATTGGCGACGTTTCATTTCCGTGTTTTTTCAGGTGCCACCAGAAATTCTGTCGGATATCACTCTTTTCGGCCGGATGTCCGTTACCTTCCGCTTCCATTGTGTTGTAATTTTAAACTCTGGTGGATTTATGAGGACTATGGTTAACTGCTCCTTAGATCTCTGCAGGGTAACTCTAGACAGCTAGCTAGACTATCTGTTCAATCAGAGTTTTCTGTTGCACGACTAAAACAACTTTTGAACGTACACACGTTCCACCAAAACAAGTTCCTTCCCGAGACTATTTTGCAGCAGTACCTTGGCTCCGTCCGGCGCTTAGCACCGCCCAAGACGATTGTGATTGGTTTAAAGAAATGCCAATAAACCAGAACACGTTTTTCTCCCATCCCGGAATGATGTGTGGACTAGCCAGACCCTCCTCTGTAGCTCTGTGGAGGAAGGTCTGGCAATGCGAGACTAGCTAAAGACTGACTTTGCTGACTCACCCAGGTAAATGCCATCCAGGTGGGAGCATCTCTTCTTCGTCACGTTCACGTCCACATAGAATAGGACCACTGGGTGCCCAAAGTTCTCCCCTGGGCTCGGATCCAGCACCAGCACGGCATCATGGGCCGTGGAGCCGGGGAATGGCTGCTGAGGTCTGTGGGAACCTTCCCCTCCATTCAGCACCTGGCTGATGCTGTAACCTCCCCGTGGTTTGGAGCTCATCGAGCCACCCCAGGAGTCCGGCAGGATAGCCAGAACTTTGTCTGAGTTACCTGGAGGGTTTTTGGAAGAATAGACTGAAATTTAACTATACAAGACTAATGGTCCATTTAAGAAAAACCATGTTTAACCTTGCGCATAAGTTACTAAATGTATTATGGTAATTCTAAGTACAATGTTCCACAGGAATAATAAAGTGATACTGAAATAAAGTCACACAATCATTACTGTTTACTATTACAACCACAGAAACACT
The DNA here is from genome assembly GCF_031162955.1 of Sander vitreus. NCBI lineage: Eukaryota > Metazoa > Chordata > Actinopteri > Perciformes > Percidae > Sander > Sander vitreus. The sequence continues at coordinate 26,369,304 of NC_135865.1, forward strand.
CTTAGACCCAATAGGTAGACTATATATTGTATTAATAATATACTGATACCGTCGGAGTATAATATAGCTTCCATTTCATACAATGACTTCACTTTGACTTTAAAGCTATAGTGCGTAGTTTCTGTCGCCCCCATGAGAAATTCTAAGTAATGACAACAAAACTGTCAGCGCGTCCACATGATACAAGCCTTCTGTGATTGCGCACCGCCCCTACCACTCCTCCGTGCAGTTACTTTTAGCCAAGGAGGACACGGAGGATGACAAAAACATGATGAACTCTTCAGAAGAGGTAGGCTAATTATCTTCACTCGATTTTCTGCGTGTAAAAGTCGCCGGACGACACTAGTTTCTGAACATAGCCATACTGAGAAATACAGAGAGAGTTGTGTGGAGCTGATAGTCTTTAATTAGCTTAGCAACTCATTTGGCAATGGCTTGAATGTAACGGACGTTCATTAATATCAATAAGTTAAGCACTAAAGCTTTACCTGAGCCAGTTTGAGGCAAGACACAGTTGAATACGGTAATGGTTTTAACTAATATATATCAACATTAAACTTCCATGAAAATACATAGCCTACGTTAAAACAATTATTGTTTGTATTACAAGTTTTTTTTAAATGTTATGTTAAAAAAATGACTTCATATGTTTATAATAGGTGGTCTACATTTTGACTTTATACATATAACATTGACGAGGGCTCTGTTGTATTCAACTATCCATAAGCTATGACTGTGTGACAGTGAGCCAGCATGCACAACACCAGGACCCTGAAACCGAGGCAGCTAAATGGAATTCAGCTTTATTTTAATATTTACTCCCATGCTTTTTCTACTGTGACATGCCAAATGTCTTCTGTGAAAAAAGGCCTATTCTTAATGGATTCGTCTGATTTGTCTGGGTAGCACACAGCGATAACATTCTTTTTTATTCAAGTTGCAAACAGCAAATTCAGACTCTTTCAGTTGTTCTATTTGAGGCAGCCGACAGACTTTTGCACCCATTAATCATTATGATGATCACATTAGAAAATTGATTTCCTCGTATTTACCCCTCTAACATGGACATTTAAACACATCTTGTTGAAAATTTGTATTTAACTGGTATTACACTGTATTTTCTTAGTAGACATCATGAGCCTCATTTTTCTTATGTTAAAGAGCTATTTGTATATTTGTTTATGTATTTATTCATGTTTAATGTTTGCCTGTTATGTATGCACCAATCACCAAGGCAAATTCCTCGTAAGTGTAACTTACTGTGGCAATAAACCGTTTTCTGGTTCTGGTTCTGATTCTGATTCACATTTTGCTAGGTACTTGCCTCATCCACTGCTACAAACTAAACCCTCACTCAGCATTAAAAACACAAACAAACCCAATGATGACCTTTGCCTTCCCCCGTACCTGCAGCAGTGCGTGGCTCCGATACGTAAACAGCCACGGCGGACAGTGGCAGGTGGGCGAGCCTCCTGCACTCGGCCTCAGAGAGCGAGGACATGCGGAGGCACCGGTCCAACTGGTCCCACTGCAGCGACTGGAGGCCTGAGCGGACCCAGCGCTCCAGATGGCCCGGGGCCACGCCGCCTGCCGGGGCCACCACTGCAATGTGGAGGATGAGGATGGAGAGAGGAGCTGCAAGAAGCACCAGAACCCTCATTGTAACACCTGGGTCCTTTCCCTTTTAAAAGTTATTTTCCTCCTTTTATTATTTGGCCTTATGTTTCTACTTTTGTTCTTCAGTCCTCCCTGTTCTTTTGAATTGTCCTCCTTTCACTCGTCACTCTTCCTTTTCGTCTTGGTTCATCCTTTTTGCCTTTTTTTCCCCTTGATTACTCCTTTTCTTCTCTGTTTCCACTACAAACCTCCTTGTCCTCTTTTTCTGAGATATTTCTCTTTTCCCTTTTTACCTCTGCATCTTTTTTATGCCTACACTTTTGACTCCTCACTCTTGCGTTTCTGTAGCTTTGACTTTTGTTGTGTGCTCCTTAAACTTTTCCTGCTCCTCTGTCTTCAGCAAACTGCTAATTCAGACTCCTTTAGTTGTTTTCTTCCCTCTTTTTCAGAATAATTTATTCAAGTTTTTGATTAAAAAGTAAAAATAAATGTTTGTCCTTGTATTCTTTTCAGCTAACAAGCTGATATTCCATTTGTCTTTTTCTTCCGTGTTGATCGGGACTTTCAAACAGTGTTGGTCTATGACATCTTAGATCAATAATACCAAAAAGAAACTTTTTGCTTTATTCCTCCTTTTTGTGGATTCTTTGTGCGAAACCAGACACTTGCCGTTGTGCTTTTACTCAATCTTTATTTTCATCTTTCTATCTTCTTCTTTCATCTCTTTTCTTTGCATCTGAGTGGATGCAACAAACACCAACATCCTCTTTAGGTTGTTCTTAAAATGAAAACCTTTTCCTTCTTTTCTCGCCTCAATTTTTCTCCTTTATTCCTCTTTTCTTCTGGTTTTCAGAGAGGACAATATATCCAATAGTCCCCAAATGCGCCTGATTTAGACATTTGTTGATGGACTGACTTTTCCTCCCCCTCCTCTTCTTCTTCTTCTTCCTTTATTCCTCTTTCAGGGGAAATGATTTGTTCGAGCCGGAGCAGCTTCAGACTCTGTGTTGGTTTGAAAGGTGATAGATCATCCTGGAGTCAGAAAATGCTGTCCTCATAAACAAGACACAGTTCTCGGAGGAAAAGATCCTTTTTTCTTGGTCTTCTTTCTTTTGGGACAAGGTCCTGCAGACTCTTTGCTCTCAGTGACACTTGAGACTGGATCGTCCTCAGCTCAGAGGACAGAAGTACTCCTGCTGCTCAACCCGCTCGCTGCTCAGCTTCAGTCTGCTCACTCTCTCTCCTGCTCTCTTTATACATATATCTCTCTCTCTCTCCCTCTCTCTCTCTATCTCTCTCTCCCTCTTTCTCTCTCTCTCTCTCTGTCTGCAAGCTCTGACATGCCAGAGGGAAGGATTTGAAGAGAGCAGAGTCCAAGGAGGGAAGCATGAGTGGAGTAGTGGACAGGGAAAGTGAGGGAAGGAGGCGAGGAATGGCGTTAGGAAATGGGGTGGGGGGGTAGAAAAAGAAAAGGGAACAGATAAGGAAGGATATGGAGAGGCAAGAGTAGAGGAGAGATTGAAGAAGAGTCAGGGAATCAGAATCAGAAAAGGCTTTATTGCCACTGTAAGTTACACTTAGCCACAGGGAATTTGCCTGGATTTGTGGTGCATATGTAAACAAACACACATATTGAACATCAATAAGAATAAACAATAAATACAGAAATATAAAAAGAATATGTTAAAAAAAAAAATAGCTGTTTAGCATAAGAAAAAGGAGGCCAGATGGGTTGAGTGTGGAATGTAAAACAAGAAGGAGAAGGGATAAAGGAGGGAGTCGTGAGAGAGAGGAAGAAAGTATGAAAGAGAGGGAAGGAGAGAGAAAAGAACAGAAAGGTGGAGGGAAGTGAAAAGAAGAGGGGGAGATGTAGAGAAAGTAGTGAGGCAAAGGGATGGACAGAAAGGAAAGGGGAAAGGGGGAGAGGAAAAGTGAAAGGAAAAAGAAAAGAATAAGAGAGCGAAAGGAAGGCAAGGAATGAGGGAATGAGAGAGGAAAGGAAACAGCGAGGAAGTGAGAGGAAGTGGTGGGGAAGAAGGAGAGAGGCGAAGAGATGGACGCGAAGAGGAAAGGATGAAAGAAAGTAAAGAGAAGGATAGGAAACTGCGAGAAAGAAGTAGAAAGGAAAGAAAGGGGAAGGAACGAGGACAGGATGGAAGGACCAGAGAAAAAGCAAGGGAAGGGAAGCATGAAAAGAAAAAAAAAAGGGAATGAGAAAGGAATGGGAGAAACAGGAAGAAAGATGAAGAGGGAACAGATAAGAAGATAGTGACAGAAGATGAAAAGTAGAGGGACTAAGGAGACAAAAAGAGAAAGCAAAGGATGAAAGTGAGGGGCAAAGATATAAAACTGGGACACAAGGAGGAAAAATGAGATGAAAACCAGAGGAGCAAGAAGGGAGGAGACGAAGGACAGGACAGAGGTTTGCTTCTGTTGGTCTGTCCTCCAGTGAGCCCTCTAGTGGGGGAATGTGAGATGTACAAGTCTGTCTGCACCTCAGCAAGGAAATGAAATAAATTAAATGTGTAAGCAATGACTTGTGTGTTTTCCCAAGAGGTACTCCTCATTTTCTTTAGTTGGTGTAGGCTACTATAACCTATATTTCTTCACTCTGATTAATATATAATATTAGTTACAACTGACATGGATCTGTGTCACTAATAATAATAATACATTTTATTTATATAGCGTGTTTCATGGTACTCAAAGACACTTTACAGTAAAAACCAGCACATATATCACATTAAAAACAGATAATCAATAAAAACCAAAACATAAAACAAGCATATTAGAAGCAATTAAAAACAATGAAACCAGTAACTATCAGGTGAGAAATGTATAACTATTGTGTGTGGAAAGCTAATCTGAAGAGGTGTGTTTTGATTAGTGTTTTGAATGTGTCCAGGTCAGTACAGTCACGGATGTGTATGGGTAGGGAGTTCCAGAGGGAGGGGGCTGCAATGGTGAAAGCTCTGTCGCCCCAGGTACGGTGCGTGGTCCTGAGTGGTGGGGAGAGGAGGTTAGCGTCAGAGGAGCGGAGGTTACGGGGGGGTAGGAAGGTGCCTGGTTCTGGAGGGCTTTGTGGGTGAGGAGGAGGACTTTAAACTGGATGCGTTGGGAAACAGGGAGCCAGTGGATGTTACTAGCATCAGAATGTTCAACTGGCTACTTTATTTTTTTGAAATACAGATATTGATGATGTCATAATTCAGTAACCAAAACAATTCAGATGGCCCCTACTCTACACTGTAAAATGTTTCACTGTAAATTCACAGCAAATTGCTGGCTACTAGTTGCATTACTCCATCCATCCATCCATCCATCTTCATCCGCTTATCCGGGGTCGGGTCGCGGGGGTAGCAGCTCCAGCAGGGGACCCCAAACTTCCCTTTCCCGGGCCACATTAACCAGCTCCGACTGGGGGATCCCGAGGCGTTCCCAGGCCAGGTTAGAGATATAATCCCTCCACCTAGTCCTGGGTCTCCCCCGAGGCCTCCTCCCAGCTGGACGTGCCTGGAACACCTCCCTAGGGAGGCGCCCAGGGGGCATCCTTACCAGATGGCCGAACCACCTCAACTGGCTCCTTTCGACGCAAAGGAGCAGCGGCTCTACTCCGAGCTCCTCACGGATAACTGAGCTTCTCACCCTATCTCTAAGGGAGACGCCAGCTACCCTCCTGAGGAAACCCATTTCAGCCGCTTGTACCCTGGATCTTGTTCTTTCGGTCATGACCCAGCCTTCATGACCATAGGTGAGGGTAGGAACAAAAACTGACCGGTAGATTGAGAGCTTTGCCTTCTGGCTAAGCTCTCTTTTCGTCACAACGGTGCAATAAATTGAATGTAATACCGCACCTGCTGTGCCGATTCTCCAACCAATCTCCCGCTCCATTGTCCCCTCACTCACGAACAAGACCCCAAGGTACTTGAACTCCTTCACTTGGGGTAAGGACTCATTCCCTACCTGGAGAAGGCACTCCATCGGTTTCCTGCTGAGAACCATGGCCTCCGATTTAGAGGTGCTGATCCTCGTCCCAGCCGCTTCACACTCGGCTGCGAACCAATCCAGTGAGTGCTGAAGGTCACAGGCCGATGATGCCATCAGGACCACATCATCTGCAAAAAGCAGCGATGAGATCCCCAGCCCACCGAACTGCAACCCCTCTCCACCCCGACTACGCCTCGATATCCTGTCCATAAATACTACAAACAGGATTGGTGACAAAGCGCAGCCCTGGCGGAGGCCAACTCTCTAGTTGCATTACTTTCACAGTAATTTCACAGTTATTTACCGGTACTATTTCACAGTAAATTGCAATAAATCTACAGCTATATAGGCTACTGTATCTTCACAGCAGCCAGGCACACACATTTACTGTAATAAAGCAGTATTTAGCTGTGAAATTACATTATCTTGCTGTATATAATCACAATAACATCCTGTATATTTTCATTTTTACTGTAAAAGTAATACAACTCAGTAGCCAGCAATTTGCTGTGAATTTACAGCAGTGTTGGGAACGTTACTTTAAAAAAAGTAATTAGCTATGGTTACTCACTACTTGTTCCAAAAAGTAACTGAGTTAGTAACTGAATTACTCTATAATAAAAGTAACTCGTTACCAGGGAAAGTAACTATTTGCGTTACTGTTAAAAAATAAAGTTTTTTTTTTTAGCAGTTTTTTTGTTGTGAGGCAGAAAGATCTAGCTGTTGCTGCTTGGAGGACTTTGCTCCGAGTCCTTCTTTACTAGTGGATGGCGAGCTATCATCTGTGGTGGAGGTATCGGTGTTTTTGGCCACTAGCTTTGTAGCTGCGTGTGTCGTTGTGAGATGCTTCATTAAATTAGAGTAGCTTACAACGGATGTCGACAAAGTCTTCGCTCCTGGACATAATGTACACATTACATGCACGTTCTTGCCTTTGACCACAATTAATTTGAAGTAGTGCTTATATCTCCACCTTGAAAATGCCAACTTTTCATCGGATTGCTCCTGACTCGCCATCTCTGCTGCTTCATCGAATCTCTGTTTAGCTGTTGTGTGTGTGTGTGTGTGTGTGTGTGTGTGTGTGTGTGTGTGTGTGTGTGTGTGTGTGGCGCGTGTGCTGGCATGTGTGTAAAAACACTGGCTCTGATTGGCTACCATGAAACACTAGCTGTAAGCCAGGGGTGCGTTCGGATTACACAGTTTATTTAATCAATGCATAGTAACGCACCGCATTTAACGTCCAGTAACGTTAACGGCGTTGTAACGACGGGAAAGGTAATTAGTTAGATTACCCCGTCACTGAAAAAATAACGTCGTTACCTAACGCCGTTGATTCCAAACACTGATTTACAGTGAACAACATCCTTTAAAACCCGCCACATATGGTTGTGTTAAACATAGTAAAAAGTCAATTTTATTTATACTGAATGGCCCAAAACAAATGTGTATTTTACAAATCTGCACAACATAGGCTGTACATCGAATATATATATATATATATATATATATATATATATATATATATATATATATATATATATATATATATATATATAAATGTTTTTTGTTCTTTTTTACAGACTGATTGTCATAGGAAAAGCAGCAGATGAGGAATGTAAGTGATACAAAGTTAAGTACTGTCTGTGTATATGTCTGTCAATATGCAAGATGTCAAAATAATTTATTTAATAAATAGGCTACATCATATAGGCCTATAGGCTCAGTTGTTTTTACTTTTTTTGAGATAACATATCAAATGTTTTTACATTTGCTGAATGCTGTCAACCATATGAGGGAGCTCTGATTCAAAAGCTAACCCGGAAGTGAGGCGCAACGTCTGGGCTCCTCTCACTCTTGTCTCAATAGACGATCTTCGGCCATGATGTTTCACTCGGACAGCTAGCAAACTGCTATGTAAGAACCTCTAATAATGAGTAGTCCCTCGCCAGACCAACGGGACAACATGTTAGGAACATTACAGGGGACCAAGTAGGTATGAATATAGTTTTTATAAACTCATAGGAAGGCTATGTTTTATTGTTGACACCGGGGGGGGGTCTTTTAAACACCCATATGACAGTTGGTGTTGTGTCTGTGCTTGTTGCTAAGCTAACGCTGTTAGGCGGTGGGCGGTGTAGCGGTAAACAGAAACAAGTCCGCTCTTTTTAACCGTACGGATGAGTGCATTGTTTTCGAGAATACATTGATGTTAAAGTAAGTCTGGCCCGAGGTAACGTTATTATTTTTGAGGATTACGGCAGACTTGTTCGTTAACTTACTTAGCTAACGTTAAGCTAAGCGCGAAGCGGCGTGGAAGCACACACACGTGAATCTAACGTAACTCTCCTTTCAGAATCAGATATATTGCAACAGTAAACGTTCACTTGCATGGATTTTGCCTAGGTGTGTTTGGTGCATACAATAAACATATATAAAGGGAATAAACAATAGAGCAAAAAAACAGTCAATAACACAAATATAGAATAGAAATATTGAAATAAAAATATGTAAAACAAACAAAAAAAACACTATAACAAATATGTACAGTATAACTGTTTTAGAAAAGAAAAGAAGGCTGTCCGGTTTTGGGCAGGGTGTGTAAAAATATTAATCCGGGACTGTGCAAAAGTTCGCAGTATATATAATTTGCGCAATGATCAGGGATGATTTAATAGTCCAGGATGTGTGTTAATGTAACGTCTGTAAGAGTCTGTAGTTTGTATACAGTCTAGGAGTCTGTCACATAGACAGGTCTGTCAGAGACTGTCACTGGGGGTCCCGGGCTTTGGTGATGAGGCCCACTGCAGTCCGGAAGAACCTGTTCTTGTGGCCAGAGGGTTTGGTTCTGATGGAGGGGGCCACCTGGCAGAGGGGAGTGGTTGGAACAGTTTGTGTCCAGGAAATCCTAAAATACAAGAAATTGCTTGTTGAATTTACAAATGAACATAATGAACGAATGGAAATAATTTCCAACATTCTGCTGTTGAATACACTGGACATTGACTTGAATATATAAAGGCACCATTAAAAAAAGAGTGACAGTTAGATTTTAAAGTGCAGTTTTCTTACTGATGAAAAATCGGAGCGTCTTTCGCGATATGTCGCAGCCTTTCGCGATATGTCGCAGCCTTTCGCGATATGTGTAGTGTCCCAGTTAACATTGCTATGGTGCTTCAAAAAAAATGATATGTTGTGCAGCCCTACTTCAAACTACGTAGTTAAAGAAAAATGGCTGACAACATTGGCAAATATATTGTGACGTTTTCGTAGGATTTCTTGATTTAAACTAGGGGTGGGAATCACCAGAGGTCTCACGATACGATATCATCACGATACTTAGGTCACGATACAATATTATTGCGATTTTAAACATATTGCAATATTCTGCGATATATTGGAATATATTACAATTTCAAATGATGTCCCCAAAAGTAAACTTTGTCAACATCTGTTTTATCTAAAAAGATATATGTCTCTTTGTTCATCTCACTTCAATTGTATTGCTGCAAAATGGGATTGTCAAGCAGACAGACTGACCATCACGTATATAATAAAAGATCGATACTTGGCGTCTGTGTATCGATACAGTATTGCCACGGAAAATATCGCGATACTATGCTGTATCGATTTTTTTTCACCCCCCACCCCTAATTTAGACATCTTGCTTTTCATTTGTAAGCCACATTAAGACGATTACAAAGTCAGCCTACTATCACCTTAAGAATATATCAAGGGTTAACGGACTTATGTCTCAAAGGATTTGGAAAAACATTTATCTTCAGTAGACTGGACTACTGTAATGTGTCTTTTACAGGTCTCCCTAAAAAAGCAATTGAAGAGCTTGCAGCTGATTCCGAACACTGCTGCTCAAGTCCTCACAAAGACCAAGAGAGTGGGTCACATCACTCCAGTTCTGAGGCCTAAAATGAAATGTAAAATAAAAACTACTTAAATGAGCTGGTGAAGAGATAGCCAATAACTTTCATTGTTGGTTTCTGTACTAAACTGACTTTCTTTCCATATAAGAGGGACTACATGGTCTTCTGATACTTTCTCAGATTCTGTCAGACTGACTCTGCTTCTCTTCTTGTGTATTTTCAGTGGTGAAAGTTGTTGGTTTATTGCCTCCTGCGAATCAACTGAAGAAGATATGAGAACTCCAAGGACACCACCTTCTCCTCTACGACCTGGCACGTTGATGTGAGGCGAAGTATGCAGTCTAAAGTTCACTTTTCACCCCCAGAGTTTCTCAGAAGACGGAGGGGAAACTGCTTCTAGCTCAGTCACCATCAGCGATGTCCTCAAGACTTATTGACTTGTCCTCGGTCTTATATCAAACTCTGAGTGTGACTGTTAGTTAGAGTGGGAACCACTTTGCCTCAGAAGAAAAACCTTTACGTGCCTGCCTGTCTGAGCCTCACGTGAAGGCTTAACCCTGCATCGCTACCGAGACCTAACGTTGTCCTGCTGTCACTGCATCTGTGGGGGCAGTTATGTTTACTGTTGGCCAGGACTTTTCAAGAACTTGTAGTCCATCTACAGTGACCAACGGAAAGTTTACTCCATTCCACTGGAGCTGACATCTCAAAAGTCATTCCTACAGAAAAAAACCCCACTCATTAAGTGGGGAGCTGCCAGGAGGAACAGGGGGTCTTTTAGGGAAGAGAACCTTTCCTCCACCTCAGGCTTAGGTCTCGTCTCGACGGTTACTCCTATCCTGCCTATCAATCTCCACCAAAGACCTCTGCCGCCGAACGTGGCTCTTCAGAAAAAAAACACACATTCGTCGAGCGGTGCCATGCCCACCAACCAGTCTTCCCCCTGGGGTGGGGCGAAGCTTCGGGCTTGCTCCAGTGCAGATAGTCCCACCACTACAACCTCTGTCAATACACATGCCAAGACAGTGGTGGCCACTAAAGTGCCTTTTAGTCATACTTCACAACAGCTATCCAGGAGAAAGGATCCAGCCAAAACTTTCTCGTCCAATGTTGCCTCATCTGCTTCCCCCTTGAGGCAGACAACAGTGGCCCCATCTGTGGTTTCTGTTGGGGAGAATGGGGACGGAAAAAACAAAGAGCCCCTGAGCCAACTCACCGCTGTGCCAGATGGGTCTCCAAACCTGCCACAACAACTTAATGGGATTCAAAACCAAAACCAGTTACTGTCAACAGGACTGAAGCAGGCTGGTAGCAGCCTCACAGAGACCAGTGCCCCTTCCTCCATCCCCAAGAAGGAATGCCCGATTGGGTTTAATGTCCAGCTGATGGGCAACGTGCAGAAATGTGTGTCGCTCCAACCATCGCAACCTGGGAACGGTTTAGCAACGAGCAGATGTCAGGCTGCGACGGGTGATGCACCGCATGGATTGGAGCCACTTTCGTTAGTTTGTCATCAAGACCTGTTCATCAAAGGACAGCCCACTCTGCAGCAAACTAACAAGCTGATGGTGAGTATTGATGTTTCAAGAGGTAAAACTTGTAGTATACTATAGGCCTGCACAATTCTGGGAAAAATATGAATCACGATTTTTTTTTAGCTTAGAATTGATAACATATCACATGAACCACGACAAAACAAATTGGCAGTACCAAACAAAGATTGTTTTTGGCACCTATAGCACATTGCGCATCACCATGAGCCTGTAAACACAGAGGCTTCAATGAATAAAGAAAATAAAGTACATACTGGCCATTTAAGTACAGAAGGCTCCCAAAAATGGTGACATATAACACATTGAACTAAATATGGCCCTGATACACGTGAACATGTCTTTACGTAATTAAAACATGTAAATGTCAACGTCAAATGTTTCGGCTTGTGGCCTGGATCATCAGTTTTGATTGTTTCCCAATGTGGAAGCCACATGAGGAAAGGTTTCAGTTAAGAAATTTCCCCAAATATAAAAAAATAAAAGATGTTGGATATACAACTCTTAACATTAAATCATACAGTGTTGGTCTTAAAGTGACCATAAGAATGTTGAAAAAGACAGGGTGTTTGCATTTGTGGTTGATTTTTTTGGAGCTCTTGCTGTCCATTTAGAACTATATTGGACATCTGCATCTGGGCCACCAAGTAATCTCTGGAAATTCTTTATTAGGAATAACCCCTTGAGATGTAGCATCTCGTTTTCAAGGGGGTCCTTAAAGGCAAACGTATACAATACATTCACAATTAGACAAAACATTGAGGAGATCTCAAGAAAAACATACATCAGACATACATACATACGGACAAACAAAAAAAACAAAAAGAATTTAAGGAAAATAAAAATAAAAAATAAAATAATAAATAGATGAATAAATAAAAATATCAAGCATGAGGAAAACAGTCGCAGCTTGTATGCAAATAATTAAGAAGAGCCATCTTAAATCAATGGCTGCACAGTAGAGCGCGCCACCAGGGACCACTGACATGTTGATTTTTCAGTGGGTCCAAATACTGCCTCTTGCACATCTGACCCTTTCTTGTTTTGTCTTTTTAGCCTGAAGCTGCAGACTGTTCCTCCTTGCCTTCAGTGCCTCCTCTATGCCTTACTCTCTGTGAACATCAGGGTGCAGCACTGGGAAAGGATGCCTCCAGCACTGACAGCACAAAAGTAGAAATAAGAAGCACAAGAAGAGAAACGACAACTACAAGGAGGAGCCATTCTGCTAGAACAACAGAATGCTGTCAGACACAAAACGGTTGCACAACAATAACTGCTTTAGACAATCAGTTGGTAGTAAGAGGTGGTCCTCCAGCGGTGGTGGCAGCAACTGCAAACAGCAAGCCCCAAACAATAGCATCGCTAGACCTAAAGCAGGCCCCCGAAAGTCAATGTCCACCGGGAAGCACCTTGTCCACACGCAGAAGAATCAGTCCTCCAGCAGCCAGTCCGTTTCCCAATGGCCCCATGCCAACTGTGCTCAGTGCCAATGTCAGTGCCACTCAGGAGAAGCAGCCCACACTGTTGGATGCCTTCACAGGTAATCAGAATTATTGGTTTACTGTGAAACATACTGTACAAAACCCAGGACAAGAGAATGGTAGACTGACTGGTTGTTGAAGAACCTCAAACATATTGAAGACAAGTTTTACAGAAATATTCACGAGTACAAGGAGTTCTAGTAATGGTGACATGATCAGAGGCCGAAGCAATAGGGTTGGGTACTAGAACATGTTTACATGCTTTAATCTTAAAAAAAAAAAAACCAAAACTTACTGCCCATGGCTGCTGCACCTGTATTCACCCTCTGTATGAGACGCTCTGTAGCAGCGCCTGTCTCTTTAATCCCTCCTCCCGAAAAAGCCCAGTCTGCTCTGATTGGCCAGCGCGTTTCCTGGAATGTCCGGAGCCTCCGCTCCGTTTTTAACAAGGGGGTAAGCTTCTCCTCGGACCGCGAACCTCCTATGGTGCCATTTTGATGCTACCAAGCCATCACCTCCCGTTAGCATTCCATTGACTGCCGTTCATTTTGACGCCACTTTAACAGCGAATAACTTTACATCTGAAGTGTTTAAAGACTCTATTTGTCCATTGTTTATTTCTAAAGAAACACAATGTATAAAAGGCTCCATTACCTTGTATCTCACGTTATGGCTCCGTAGCAGACGTTATTGTAAAAATAGGCTAACGATTGTGTCATAACCAAGCGACTTACTGTCTCATAGTAGAGGAATTACCGTATAGTACAGGAGAAGCGCGCAGGCAGTTTCGACTCACATTAGCTGTTTAAGTGTAATTACTAATGTTAACTAGCATTTTAGTTAGCAATAATTAGCCTGTGCCTATGTTATCTCCTTACATATACCGACGCTCTCCGTCTCTGCAATATTAGGAATGATTGAGATTTCTCTTGGCACAGCTACCAGAAGACTTACAACTTTCAGACAGGTTGCTCACGTCACATTTACGTCGTCTCTCTCAGTTGGAGGCTGCGCAGTAACGCTCGGCACTCACCGGAAAAGAGCTTCTAATAGCCTTCACTGGTCTCCGTCCAGAGCAACGGGATCTTTTGGTCCATTATATATAAGTTGAAGCTGGAGCTACAGCAACAGAGTATATAGCAGGACTTTGTACTGTGAAAAATCACCAACAAACACTTCGAAACCAAATATTACACAACCGGACATGTCCCAGCAGTAAAGTGACCGGAAATTGGGGAGAAATGACCAGCATTGGCCGATATTACAGCTATGTCGCGTTAGCATGTAGCTACTTAATAGTTAGCAGTATGCTAACGTTAAATTGTGGTGGAACGAAGCAACACTTTCTACCGTCAGAAATCGCAGATAAAGGCTTCTGGACCAAACACTACCCAATCAGACATTTGCCATGTAGCTGCTATAGTTAGCAGTTGACATTAATAGAATATAGAAGTTTAAAAAAGCATAATATGTGACCTTTAACAGCTTGTTTTTGCTCACATCATAACATTTTTATATATTATATTAAGTATTTGTTAATGATTAAGAAATTGTTTATAAACTGTCAGTAAACATTATTTGGATGGCTTTTCTAAAGTTGCATCTGATGAATATAAAACATTGTTAATGGTTAATAATTGTTTTGTAAAGCATCTATAAACATTATTAGGCTAGTTACTATCAGTGTACAAATAATCATCTCTTTTTTAGATTGCCAAAAAAGATTTAATGGGGCCAAATCAATGTTATGATGCTTTATAAACCATTTATTAATCATTTACTTAGTATTATAAGCATTAGTTTCAACTTTATAATAGCCATCCAAATAATGTTTATAGATGTTTTACAAAACAATTATTAACCTTTGACAAAGTAGTAATCTGTTCCAAAGTAGCAAGCATGAACACCTAAATGGGCCATTACAAATTTGCTGAATGAAAGAGAGTGGTCTTTCCCCCGTAGCTGTGGCCTCCAGTCCTGCAGGAGCCTTGGTGGGCTCCGTGACCACTCAGATCTCCGCCATCCACCTGACCAGGCAGGGGCAGCCTGCCTCCATGTCCTCTTCATCTTCATTCCCTTCCTCGCCCTCGCCGACAGACAGTGTTCTGGTTGGAGAGACTTCCCTGTCTGGGTGAGCACCAGCTAATTGCTTTTCAACCAATAGATGCTGTTCTGTGTCGTCGTCTCCCCCCCCCCTCCTTTTCTAATCAATACTTTGCCTCATATTAATGTTTCCAGCCAGGATTGTGTTATGCAGGTGGATGGAGCTGAGGAGGAGCTGCCTGATGAGCTGGAAAATGCCTGTAGTGATGACGGTAAGATTTTAATTAACACACACACACACACACAACTCTGAGTACTTAAGATGCCTTTAGTCAGCAGGCAGTTTGCTCTGTTTATGTCCTAAACCGCTGATTTAATTGATTTGAATTGTCTGTTGTCTTCAGATGATTCAGACTGTTCGTCCATCACTGGCACCTCGATCGCATCCATCGCTCTACTTTCTGGGTAAGGCGCCCTCTATAACCCCAAACGGTTATTTAGGTTGACATTTAAGGTAACCACAAGAACATAAACACTGACTGGTGCAAAGTCTGTGGACGACCTCTCACAATGACGTCGATGTTCTTTCTCACGGAGCAGATAGCCTTCCATTTTCTACAAATGTGTAAATCCACACTCACTCTGTTAGAGGGTTAAGTGGTAGAGAGTCTTTCCGCCACACACTCTGTTGTTGTATGCTTAGTCCTGTTTTTTCCTCTTGTGCACCTAGTGAAGCATAATCACTGTTGGCAGCATTTCAAATCATACGAATCGCCTACTTTCTATATTCATTTTTTTAAACTATATCTACAAGTGCTTTTAAAGCCCCCCGCTCCCCCCCGTGGCTTCACTATGGCCGTATATATAACTGCTGGACAGATGAAATTAAATTTGTCAATAACTAAAGAAAAAACTGTGTTTATTTTCTTCCTGTACACTGTAGTCAACTGCAAAAACAATTTTTGTCCATTTAATGCTTTTGGAGTCGAGAATTGTTTTTCTCAACTTCAAAATGTCCGTGTCTTTTTCTTGGACCGCCCAACATCCAAGCCCCGGTGTCTAATTGGTCTCTTTACTGGCAAAAAATGTATATCCATCAGATCCTGTGGACTCTTTTTCTCTCTCTCTTTCATTTACTCTCACTGCAATTGTTAAAAGAGGCTGAAAGCAGCAGAGCGTGGTGGAAAGGTCTGCTGCATTGTGCATCATATTGTTCTCCACTATGTTGGCCTATTCAACAATGGAACTCCCCACCAAAGACTCGGGGCTGATTCTCTGTTAAAACAGCCTGGATAGGGACCGCTATTGTCCCCTCCTTTCCCCGCAACCAGCTGATTTGTTTATGTGTACATTTACATACACCCAATCACCTCCCTACCCTTTCCTGAAAGCTATAGTTCCTGTATGTCTAGTATAGTGTTAAGTTAGCCTAGTCTAGCTGTAATGTCAGTGTATACCTGTCGGTGGTGGAAAGGCTTTATTTAAGAGAAAAGATTTGCATGAGGAAAACATCATCACCTGTTCCTTCATCCATCGGTTTATCCATCTTTCCTTCCTTCCTATATGACTGTCATGTAAGTTTTTTTTCGTTTATAAATTCCTATTATTTTGTGGTTATCTGATGTGAACAATGGTGTTATGTTGAAATGTTGGACTTTCTTGAAACTGCCTGTTTGAGAAAAACTTTTATTTTAGAAATCCATACAATGATACAACTGGCTCTCATCTTGCTACAGTGTTACTTTGTTGAGGTTAATTATATGGCTACATTGCCTAGTCTCTGTGAATAGTAGTATTACAATTTGTGGGAACATTAATTTTAGGTATTTCAGAAAGTCTCCTTCTAGAAGGGCTCCTTCATTTGTCTCAACACTCAGTGTCGAAATGCACTTGTACTCTCCATGTGGTGTCTCTAACCGCAAATGAACACAAGCACCATGTTCCTAGTGCATAGTGCAAACAGGCATCCATCCAGTCCACACTCGACTTGTGTTACAAACTAGAGTGGTGACTGGATGCCAACATCCGTAAGTGAGAAGTCAGTTAACATGACTCAAGCTGCAATTACTTTTTAATTTAGTTGTGAGCAATTTGCTTGTTTAATAGTGAAACGGTAAGCAGAGCTGTGGTGCCCAAAGGGCAGGGGCCGGGCAGACTTCAACAGAAAACAGAAACAGTCATTGTAGATGGAGTTTACATGCAACATATAGAAAGTAAACGTATTATCGTAATGTCTGTGTAGAGTCTGTGCTTCATTAACTACACAGTTGTAAGATTTCTCTCTTTCAAATTTTGAAATATTTTTGATATATTTGTTGAAATGGAGGCTCTTCTGTGACGCTGGTTCCCAACCTAGGGTTTCTGACCCACACTAGGGGTCGCCAGAGCTTCACCGGCGGTCGCGAGGCCTTCTTGATTTTAAGGGTTGTAGGACAACTTAAAAAAAAAAAAAAATATATATATATTGGGGCTGTCAATCGATTAAACATTTTTATCTAATTAATTACATACTCTGTGATATTAATTAATCAAAATTAATCGCATACATAATTAACGGTGCCTGAACCGATATTTTTTAAGAAAGTAAAAAAAGAAAAAAAGAAGAAAAAAAAAAAAGGGTACTAAACAACAGTTGACATTAAAGAACGGCCATATGGTCAAAATTAAATGATTTAATAATAATGTATAACAGTAACTTATTTCACTAGTAAATTGCTGTTGAACGACAAAAACAACAACCAGATAGGAAAAGGACATTTACAATAACTTCAAATGCACCACGAGGCTGTAGTTTACCAGTTTCATTGAACTCACCGTCTGTGTTGTTTCTCCGACGGCAGCTGCAGATTGTTACATACCGATGTTGAATCCTCTACAGTAAAACACAGTCAAACTTTACACCGTTTAGCGTTAGCTGTCAGCATTTTAACCGTGTTCATCCAGCTACTAGCTAGCGGTAGGCTAACGTTAGCTGCTGTTGAGTATTGTGTTAACTAGCGTCACATGCAGCGGGGTTTGTGTTTCCTGTAATGTCCGTTTTCAGAGCAGCAGAGAGAAGCGCAGACATATCAGTGGCACCAGATTTTCGCCTGTATGCAAACGTCAATATGGATTAATCTGCGTTCATTTTTTTAACGCGTTATTTTTTCTCAGATTAATTAATCGAAATGAACGCGTTATTTTGACAGCCCTTTTATTTATATATATATATATATATATATAATTTTATTTTTTTGTGTCAGGGAGAAGAAAACACTACCGTTTGTCTATTTGTCAAAAGATAAGCCTATCAAGTATGTATTATTGTTTACCCCTGTTTTATGAGATAGGACGGCAAAGCATGCTTCACAAAAAATGTTCTAGGTACAACACTGACACTTGTTTTGGTCAGTGATATAAACCAAATTTGTCATTAATAGGAATTTATTTTTTTTGAACAAAATCAAGATGATAGTTCCCAAACTGACCATCACATGTACCTTCTCCCTTCGTTATGAACAGCAAAGTATCGTACTGCTATGATGTTGGTATAGCTAAGAGAGAGGCTGCATGTATTTGGATGTTCACTAAACCAATCATTAAATCTGTTTGCCTTCACTCTTTCTTTCTCTCTCTTTCTTTTTTTCAGTGTTGAGGAGCCAATGGCATTGGGGGCGGAAGATGATCGAGAGGAGAAACCAGCTTTGGTTCCCAGTTTGTTCCCCCTGATCCCCCCAACCCTCTACTTCAGCACCGCCAGTGAGAAAGGTCAGGACATGCACGTCTATTGTGTGAACATGAAGTAGCTATAGAAGTAGGAGAGTTTTCAGGACGTCATGTTAGAAAATGGCAAGCCCAAGCAGACAACAAACGGAGAGAAAATATTTAAATGACCCCAAAAGCTTTGGTTGTTGTAATATAATGATTGTGATTAACTTGTTTTTCTGAAGACTGTAGTCTTTGTCTGTACACGCGTTAATGCCGATTCCTCTTTGAGATGGCAAAAGGCTGTATGTGTGTTGTGTTTATCATATTATTTTTAAAGGTGCAATATGTAATACTGACAGCTAGTGTTTAAAATAGTTACTGCAGTACAAATTCAAAATACTGGAGAGAGTCGTCTCCCTCGTCCCCAGACTTGAAGTTCACGGAGGTTGCCAGGCTGAGACCGCAGCATCCACAATAATGGATGCTTGTCTGACATAGCCAGACATTACTTCACAGCACAGCAGAGTAGCTAACGTTAGATGCTGGCTATATTGACAGTCATAGAAGCCCGTGCTCTGTACCCGACTGACAGACACACTTTTTCGGCAAAGAATTGCGATAGGAACCGCTAAAACTAAGACTACCTTGCCGTCCTCTCCACCCGACTGAACACACTTTATTGGCTTAGAATTACGGCAACAATCGCTAAACATACTGCAAACTCAAGGTCCTCTCTTCCTGATTTACAGCCCCCCTCTCTTGGCTTAAAATAACTCGCCGTTGTCGGTTACAGCCGCTGAACAGGCATATGTTACACGTTGTAAACAGCCGTGGCTCACCTGCCTGGTCTTCTGGTAACGTTAGCAGGGTTAGCATGGCGGCGTTAGCCAGGACCAGTCGGGATCACTTTACTGGCTGTGTCTCAATTTGTTTTTGCGAGTAACCAACTCGGGTACTCTAGCTAGCTATATAATTCAATGTGAGTACACAAATGTTGAAATGACATAAAATGCCCGTCCCTTGTAGCCGTGATAAATTAGCCTGAAGCTAATGCTTACTCAGCGTCCGTTTGGGCTCTAAGCTGTCTCCATCTTTCACATAGGTACATCTCCAATATTTACCCGGGGTTTGTAACGTCTCTGGTCCCGCAACTTTAAGAAACATGTCGTTGTTTTTTTTCTCGGTCGGGTAGAATTTATCTCCGTTGATCCCGTTTGTTTGCTGCTTTCATGGCTGTACTAACGTTACAGCTGTAGCGCGCTGGGTTTACGTTTTTACAGGTATATCTGGCAACCCGTCCTGGCTGACAAACTGGGCAGTTCATAACAGCACACAGGCCAAAACACAAACTAATGTTAACAAATTCCGTCACGGAACGGAAATTTCAAAAGGAGAAAATAATGGCATTAGCATTGTTGTCAGAAAAGATGGTATTTCAACTTAGCAAGTTATCCTTAATATCTGATGACGGTCATTTTTGGATTTATTACAGTAAATATTTTACATATTGGACCTTTAAGCCAGTCGTTAGACCTTTAAATGTGATTGCCTTTTTATTTAACTTCATTATTTTACTGAACCGTTTATCTTATACCAACATATTGATTATTTTTTTACATTATGACAGCGGTCTGTGTTGGCATGATGTGTATTACCAAGGTATTAAATAAGGTTATAAAATAAATACAACTTTTGTGTTACAGTGGAACTGCTGCCAGCTGAACAAAGACGACTGTTAAAATGGAAGATAACCACCGTCACTCCAAATATTGTCAAACACACAATCGGCAGATCACACTTCAAAGTCACCAAAAGTAAGTCATCGTGTGTGGCAGTGAGAGTTGCTGCTAAAATACATATTCAATTGCAATACATAACTCAGAAGTGGTTGTGTGTGTGTATATATAGGTAGTATATAGTACAGATCATTCTGTGAAACAGATTTTGTGCTTGTTTTCAAGTCTGTCCCTGTTGTGATTAACTGTTAATCCATTGTGTACAACTCCGTGTCTCACACACTGACTGATTATGTGCATGAAGTCACTTTAAATTGATGTCGTCGCATATTTCTTCGTCAAAATGTATACAAATGATTTTGGGCAACAAAAAAGGTTTTTGGCAGGTAATGTTTAGTAGACACTTGTACCTAAAAGATGATTTCAGTGTAAGCGCAGCATGCACAAGCTGAAGTGTAAATAAGTAGGGTTGCGTATCGTTTGGATTTTTACGATTCCCATGCCGAGCCGGTACTTTTAAAACGATTCCGATCCCTAAACCGATTCATATGTGCGATCACGTGCAGTGAATGGTTAATATGCTTTTACGTCCGTTTTGGTGAGCCCAGAGGGAAAATTTGGCATTTTAAGAGTAGCCTACATTTACGGTAGCTAGCTAACAGTAGACTACAGAGAAAGTGTGATATTTTTACGTCCGTTTCGGAGCGACGGAGGGAAAATATTTCAGTCGGCACATCAAGTGGAACCGAAATGAGGAACTGAAATTTGCGTTCTAATCCGGTCCGATTCCTACCGGTTGCGTTTCGGTACCCAACCCTATAAATAAGAGATAACTGTGATAATTGTCCTGGATGACCAAAATCTGTGTTTCGCGCTGTTGTACATGTAGAAAGCCACGACTGGTTGGGCTGCTGGGGACACCACATGAAGTCTCCTGCCTTCAAAGCCCTCGAAGAGCACCAGAAGGTGAGAAACTGTACATATACACATCCCCAGATTCTGCACACAGAAAGCCTTATTTTTCTGGAAACTGCTATTTTTTACATCTTCTGTCCAGGATTACCCTTAACTTGGCTGTATTTGTGTTCTTTTTGTCCTAGTTGAACCACTTCCCGGGAACATTTCAGATTGGCAGAAAGGACCGGCTGTGGAGGAACTTGTCCAAGATGCAAGTTCGCTTTGGCAAACAAGAGTTCAGCTTTTTCCCCCGCACCTTCGTCCTTCCTCAGGACATCAAGCTGCTACGCAAGGCCTGGGAGGACAGTGGCTCCCGGCAGAAATGGATCATCAAACCTGTATGTTCTGCTAGTAGATAATCATTTTGGTAGTTTACTGAACTTGTGTTTTGGATTTTGTGGCTGCAAGAAAACCGTGTAAAATTACATTGAATTTGGCTTTCAGTTGCTGGATAATAAGTTGTTCTGTCTAATGCTTTGTTTATAGTCACGCAAGACAAGGGGGCACAGGCCTCCGTAGATGGCGCGCGAGCTATGAGCATTCACAAAGACATTTTATGCTTCACCCATTGTTCGTTCGTTGCAGGGCGCATACAAACAAAATAATCTGTGAATAAGCAAGAAGTAGTAAAGAAGAAGTAAAAAGTGGAAGTAAAGGAAAGTTAGCTGCCTGACAACAGTAGTAAACACCGACCGCTGAACATTGCATTTGTGTACTCTAATTATCAACGTTGTTGTCACTTACCTTCACGTTGAAATTACTGTCCGCCTCTCGATGTTACGAACACTCTTCCCATGAGGCCCTTTTTCAGCTTGGACAACGCCATCTCGTGTGCCCCTTCTTCTCCTAGTGTTGCGGCTCTCTCTTACCACTGATTTGAGACCATTTGACACCCTGTGGTCTGTACATGAAGAATCATACAGATATTTGTACAGGCGAACCTGCTCTGCCAGTCTTCCCAGCCGTCCATGTGGAAATGGAAAGCGCAGCACGTGTCTAGTTACAATTGTGCGGGATGACGTCATTCTTTGTCGCACAAACCTGGCGCCTGGGACACTGTGGCAACCCTAAACCTAGGTTAATGTTGATAATTGGCTGATTTCTGTAAAAGGTGAAACAAGTTAGTTGTTTGGGAATTAATTAATGTTCCAAAATGAGTCATCTAGATTACGATGCTTAAAGATGCAGTAGGTACGACTTATAAAACTAACTTTCTGTCATATAGGCTGCAGCTGACCCTATGTTCCCTTAGAACTACATGAAACGGGTAATAAAAAATAAAAAATCTGGTTCCTCTGGCACCACCTACAGCCTGTAGTGTGATTTACAAAAATACACCGCTCCCTGTTCAGATGCTCCAATCAGGGCCAGGGGGGGGTGTCTAACTGCGTGTCAATCACTGCTCATGCACACACATTCATTCTCCCTTGTGGGGGAGGGGCTTAAGAGACCGTTTTGGGCTTTATCAGAAAGGGGGGGAGGGACTGAGAAGTTGTCGATGTTCAAATTCTTTGGCTAAGTCCTGGATCTTCACAATCCTACCTATAGCACCTTTAAGGAAAAATATGATGTTTAGGTAAATGTGTGTTTTTTTTTTTCCTTTTTTTTTTATTACATTCTGTCTAACCCCTCTCATCTGTAATAGCCTGCGTCAGCCAGAGGAATAGGTATCCAGGTCATCCACAAATGGAGCCAGATGCCTCGCAAGAGACCACTACTGGTCCAGAAGTAAGTAGCCCAGAATAGACTACTACTACTGCTAAATGGGGGTTGGCAGTAGAGCTGTCAGTGCCCAGTGACACTATGCCACTATAAGCATGTGGTTGTTACACGTTCTGTCCACTAGAGGGACTTCCAACATTAGACCGACCTTGAAGGGGACCTACGTCATGGTGCATTGCATTTCTGGAACGCCGCTCTCTGTTTACATTTTCTACCACAAGCACACAGCGACAAACACAAATCAGCAGAGAACTCCGTAATGTAACATCATCTAACAAGTGTATTGAAGCAGCTCTGTTGTAAAGGCTAACAGTGCTCGGTTAGCACAATGACATCGTGTTAGAAAGCACAGCCGAAACAAGTTGTCATAAACTAAGTAACAATAGTGTTAGCCACGATGCTAACGGCATCGATAACTAAGCCAAACGGTGTTGTCACTACTATTTTAGTGATTTATAAGCAACCTCTTTCTTGCAGATTGTGACGTTACTGAGAATACAGCTATTAGAAGGTAATATATGAAGTCGAAGCTAACTCTAACAGCTGTAGGGCCGCTAACATAAACTTTAGCTGTCTCCATGAAGCGCCCAGCTGATGTTAAGCTCCTATAACTCGCGACGCAGTTAGGAAACCAGAACGAGCTAACTATTGATAACATAAGCATTTTTGCTCGGTGGATGTCGATTTTAAAGTAATGTTAAAACTATTTCCCGTCCTCCTTCTGATTTCCAGCCACAGCCTGTCACTCCCCCCTGTACTAACGTTACTCGGTACGTAGCGTTAGCTCACAATGCCTTGTGTTTCTCACTCCCGTAACTTATTGTTCATCAGACATGAGAAGAGGGAGATTAGCTATCGTTAGCCAACCTATTTATAAAAAAAAAAATCACATTTCAATAGTAATTTCAGCATTTGAATAGTATTGATTACTATTCAAATTTATATTAGATTTTCGGAATTCGTTCCAACAGCCCTAGTCGGTAGTAACTCAGTCTGAAGGGAGTTGGGCTGGGAACCGGAGGGTCGCTGGTTCAAGTCCCAAAGTATGGTCGTGGACTGGTAGCTGGAGAGGTGCCAGTGAACCTCCTGGGCACCGAACCCCCAACTGTTAGGGACGCCTGTCCATCGACCGCTGTTCCCCTCACTCTGACATCTCTCCATTGGTGCGTGTATATGTACTGAGTGTGTATTTCAGGCCTGTTTGTAATGTGTATTCTAACAGAGTGAAAACATTGTAATTTCCCTTGCGGGATTAATAAAGTATAAATTATTGTTGTTATTATTAAACAATGCGTTAAAACTTAGTAGCACAGAAATCATCTACCAGAAGTTGAAAACATGAAGGTAGGTACACTTGAAATGAGAACTTGACACTACATTATTCATCAGTCATTAGGATAACACGTTTTTTATCCTGGTCGTGTTTTGCAGGTACCTACACAAGCCCTACCTCATCAGTGGAAACAAGTTTGACCTGCGGATCTACGTCTATGTGACCACCTACGACCCGCTCAGAATTTACATCTTCTCTGACGGACTGGTTCGATTCGCCAGCTGCAAGTACGTTTTCATCACATCCACCACAGTGACACGGCCAAATAGCGTAGATCGGTTCATACAAATATGATGCACACGTCAATGGGTCTGATTGGTGACACTTCGAATGACGGTGTCAGAGACTCGCAAAAAGCTGATAATGGAGGCCATAATTGATTTAACTCCACATTTGTGTTTCTCGTCTTTAGGTATTCGTCTTCTATGAAAACTTTGGGTAACAAGTTCATGCATCTGACCAACTACAGCGTCAACAAGAAGAACTCTGAATACCAGTCCAACAGCGATGACAAGGCCTGCCAGGGACACAAATGGTTTGTTAAAGTGAAACTAGAGCCTGTGACACATCTTTGCTATTATATGTATGGTGCCTGAGTGTGTGTGTGTGTGTGTGTGTGTGTGTGTTTTCAGGGCTTTGAAGGCCTTGTGGCAGTATCTTGGTTCTAGGGGAGTCAACACCACTCTGATCTGGGAGAAGATTAAAGACATTGTGATCAAAACAGTCATTGCGTAAGTTTTAACCATTTATATTTTGTTTTTTCTTTGTTTTATTAAATATATATAGAATATTAATCTGAGCCTGTCAACAAGCACTTATGTGAAGGTAAATACAAGCTGCACAATTGCTCTACTAACTGACATTGTAGCTTGTTCCGCCGCTGCCGACTGCTGCGATCTTGCTTAAAGCAACACTATGTAACTTTTCCTACTTTGCCCCTACAGGTTGTCTCATTAGAATTACAGCTCGCACGGCTGTAGTTCCAATGAGACAACCTGTAGGGGGACCGAAGAGGGAAAAATGACATAGTGTTGCTTTAATATTGGACTAATTTCTAAGATTGTTGATCCCATCAGTCACTTATGACGTTTTTCCATTACATGGTACCTGCTCTACTCTACTCGGCTCGACTCGGCCGCGGTGCCCCGTCCTCCATTTTCCATTGCAGATTTAGTATCACCTCATGCGTGAGGCGAGCGTGGTTGGTCGTCATAGCGACGCCGCAGGAAACTGCCGTGACCTAACACGACACACACACAGAACGTGGAAGGTGTGTTGTTTTTGACTCTCGGCATGTGGCTGTTTGCCAGAAGACACATTTTGTTTCAAAAGAAGCTGGAGGCAGCAAAAAAAACCACCGCTGGCTAAACTATTTAAAAAATGGCGGGTTTGTTCAGGACACCCCGCCTGTCGCTAGCAATGAAGACGCAGTGATTAGTGACGATTCTCTCCGACCAATCAGTAGTCTGCAGGTTTTCACGTCACCTTTTGGTATCGCCTCAGCTCGCTTGGAACCTCGACTGAGGTGATACTAAAAAAAGTACCTGTTAGCAGGCACCAGGGACTTCTTTTCGTAATGGAAAAACAAAAAAGGCGAGTAGAGGCGAGTCGAGCAGGTACCATGTAATGGAGAAACGCCATTAGACACAAAAACATAGGAAAAAAGGTTCCAGGTTGAAAAAAAACAGTAGTTACCCTTTAACTGAGATTAAATAAAATTATGCAGTCAGTGTGCTCACTGGCGGGGGCAAATAGATTTTAGTTTTGTACACAAGTTTAGCTTCATCACATCTCAGGGTTCTTTGTATCGGTGTATTTGACACAACCCTCACTAACAAATCTCAGAGGAATCTTTTTTTGTTGTTCTGGGTGTAAATGTAGACGGTATAGGTGGGGAGTCTCAGGAAAAGTCTGTGAAATGCTTGAGCTAAAGTGGTAAATGACTAGAGACTCTGTTAGAGGAGTCATTTTAAAATAATGAAATAATAGTGGTTATGAAATCTCCCGTGTGTTGGTTATCAGGTCAGAACCGTACGTTAACAGTCTGCTGAAGATGCACGTCCGGACGCCTTACAGCTGCCACGAGCTGTTCGGCTTTGACATCATGCTGGATGAGAAGCTGAAACCCTGGATCCTGGAGGTCAACATATCACCAAGGTAACACACACAGACACAGACACACACACACAAACACTGATCTTAAAACTACATGTAGTAACTGTTGTGTTTCTGGTCCAGCCTCCATTCCAACACCGCGCTGGATGTTTCAGTAAAGGGTCAGATGATCGCAGACCTCCTGAACCTGGCTGGCTTCCGTATTCCCCAAAGAGATGACGTGGTCACCTCCTGCAGTAGCACCTCCAGCTCCACCAGCAGGTACGGAGGAGGTATTAGTGGGCATTCACCCAGCCGGCGTCTGCCGCCAGACGGCGCAGCAAAAACGCAGGTCTCTTCGTTCATTGGGGGTAGTGCGTTTAGGCTGCGGCAGGGTTTTCCGCAGGGGGGACACGGAAAAAAAAATCATCATGCAACTGGCGATCACACTTGTCACTCGGTTTGGAGACGGTGTGAGAGTCCTGCACAGGAAACGAGACACATCGCTGCCTCTATCGCTGCCACAGAAACGTTTTTAAAAGATGAAACAAAAGCACTGACGTGTCCAGGAGTTTGTGTACAACACAAGGGCTCCTGTGACTAAGATAAGACTCAGTAATTCTGGTCACAATTTAGGAACAACGTCCAATATAATCTCTCTCTCTCTCTCTCTCTCTCTCTCTCTCTCTCTCTCTCTCTCTCTCTCTCTCTCTCTCTCTCTCTCTCTCTCTCTCTCTCTCTCTCTCTCTCTCTCTCTCTCTCTCTCTCTCTCTCTCTCTCTCTCTCTCTCTCTCTCCCTCTCTCCCTCTCTCCTTCTTTCCTTCTCCTCCATCCATCCATCCCTCCCTTGTGCGTGTGTGTGTGTGTGTTAGTCTGTGTAGTGGAAACAGGGAGAGGACCAAGCCAGATCTGTCTGCTGATGAGAAACTCAAACGGGCCTTTTACCTCACACAACGCTACGCCGACCAGGTAACTAAATATAAACACACAGAAGAAATGTGACAATATAATCTAAATCAGAGGTAAATAATATTTTACATTAAGTGCATTTAATCGAGAAAAAGCTTATTCATCTAGGTTTAAATAATAACGTCAATTGGGTGCAAGATAAGCAGCTCCATATCAAAGGTTTTATATCTCTACATTTGTGCACTACCACTGTAACCGCTGATGGTGGAGATGCTGGGGGTGATGATGATGATACTGGCTTTATTAAGATTTACGGTTCTTGATTGGTCATGTGCATAACATTACCAGAAGTAGTCGTTGGCAACAAAAATCTTAGGCCTAGTAGCAAGTTTTCCCCTTTTCTCTTTCCTTCTGTCTCTGTCAGGACTTCCTCTCTACCATGTTGGATGTCTTGACTCCAGAAGACGTCCGCGTGCTAGCAGAGAGCGAAGACGAGCTGACTCGTCTTGGACAGTTTGAGCGAATTTTCCCATCGCCGTCCTCTTCCCGCTACCTTCGCTTCTTCGAGTGTCCGAGATACCTCAACATCCTGCTGGACCAGTGGGAGCAGAAGTACTGGAACAACCGGACAAAAGGTATGTGTGCGTTTGTTCCCTGAATGCTGGAACCACATCAGAAATTGTTTGTGTGGGTTAATGTTCTATGATTGTAAGTTGTTTCATATATGCAATATATCTATTTGTCAACTGATTGACCTCTGAAGCTGAAGCAGCAGTTTGTGTGATCAAACATATTTGAAGAGCAGGTGTAGAAAATGTCCAGCTGTGTCATTCTTGATTGTTAAGTGTTATGGTTTGTGTTATTTAGGCTATTTAATTAACAGAACTGTTCACAGAACCGTGACCGAGACAAAGAAGAGAATCAGCTTTAGCTTTCAACCACATCTCAGGGTCTTCCACAGACCAGTCGCTTTTGTGTTTTAGACCTTTTAACACTTGCAGATTCCCTCAGAAACCTGCTGGTCCTGCTGCTCACCATCCCAACAGAGCACTAGAGCTCTGTCTTAAGCCGATTTCTGACCGGAGGGATTTTTGCAGTTCCTAGAACACAAAATTCCTAGAACCCTTTTTTTCTCGTGTTCCGACTGGATCAATTTGGGGATTTTTAAGTTCCTCTGGCCGCAGTTCCTGTAACTCTTTCAGCTCCTACTTCAGGGCAGGATCTTTTCCCTTTTCAGCATATGAAACCTAGGTCAACGAGGGTCAGGTTTCCGGTACAGACAGACCAACAACGGGACAATTTTCGCCATCTTATTCATCACTAATTTCACTTCTGACAACGTTTTAGGCGGGAAATGAAATGTTTAGATTTCGAATATAGGCAGTCTTGCGTAAATTGATGCCGAATTGACAATTTGCTTGAGTTGAGAAGCTCCATGAAGTGAGGCGACAGCCAGCAGGCGACAGCCAGCAGGCGCCTGCCCCGGCTGCTAGCTCGTCGCTCGGCCAGTTAATAAGAGGTTTTTATATCGCCGTTGACGGTTCGTTTGTTTAAATATCACAACACACATCCATCATAAGATTAACGGGAACCTGTGGTTAACTGTCTTTTCGGAGTTAAACTCCACAAGCGTGTCCTGCGGCTGGCCAGCCGCCACACACACACACACACACACACACACACACACACACACACACACCCTCACGTCTACAGCGCAGCAGGCAGAGGCGGGGGAGAGAGAGATACCCTTTTCTCTTCGGGAGACTTGTTTAAACTATGACAAATATGCTATTTACATTAGATTTAGTATTTAGTTCATACTTTTTTAGGTGTATTTGTTTTCTGATTTTAACGCTATAAAGACCGTTGCCGTGCTTGCATCACTCCCTTACCCCTCCTACCTGTCCCTATTGCCACTTGGCCAGTGTGAATGCAATTGGAAAAAGCTGATTTGGGGGAGAGTAGTTAGTCTTATGTCTTAGGTCTTATATAACTACGTTCCTGTGACTACTTGGTCGGAAAGCGGCTATAGTTGAAGGAGACACGGGAGCTGTTTATCGCACAGAGGGCAGAGAAAACCCTGAAGCTGCCGGGGGAGTTCACCCAGATGAAATGGATTCTGTGTTTGTGTGTTACGTTCAGGAATCGGTCTGCTGACGACTCTCTGTGAGAAAGGAGTCCATCTGGGAACCAATGACCCTGCTCACATGGTGAGGAACTGTGGCAAGGTTAAATCAATTTGTCTGAATAAATAATGAATAATAATAATTTTATAAATTAGAAAAATCAGCGGTTTGATTTGAAAAACCAATCTGTTTTTCTCTGTGGTTGTGTCTTGTGGGCCCTAGTGGTCCAAGTCTAGCTACATCTCTAGGTTTGAACCCCACAGACATGACCTCGTCGGCCCATCCAGATCCAGGTGCGCGCGCGCACACACACACACACACACACACACACACACACACACACACAGAGAGAACATCCAAATAAAAGCACAGATTCTGCTGTCCTATCCCTTACAAATTCATAAAACAAAGAAAAAAAAAGAAGTAATATTTAGTTACATCTTTCATGTTCAGGAATTCTTCTTGGTATAATCCCTGTATGTGTAAAATTAGGTTAATAAAATATGGTGTTATATTTAGTAATTTAGCATAACAAGGCAAAATGCATAGAACATGATTAAAGGATTACTTTCAACTTTCTTTTTCGCTAAACAGAGTTGCATATTTAGTTGGACTACAAAAGGCATAAAGATCATGCTCCATTATGTTTATTGTTGAAATACTTGCTAGGGTGGTGTGTTTTTTTCTTTTCCTTTCCACAGGCTTAAACACAATGTCAGAGTTACTTAGAGTGCGTTACGATTAATTACACACTAAGACCTAAGTAAATGAACTTGATTACCTTGTGCTCCCCTCTCCTGTCTTGTAGAGTGGTGGTCACCCAACAGCACCACTCCCATCACGATGACGATGCTGGTTCAGACGGGGAGGCCGCTTCGGTCTCCAGCCTGCCTGTTTCGCCAAGTCCTGGCTCCAGTGGGACCAGCAGTGCCTGCGCAAGCCCTCAGCCCAGCCTCACCCAGAGCCTGCTGTCCCATCAGTTTGCTTCGCTCTGAGACTCGGTTTGGCAACACGGGGTTCAGAAACCTAGAACAAACAGCTCAGGGTCTAGGACTTAGGCCTCAGCTCTTCTCAAACATCCTTCTGTTGATCTGTCATCTCTACTAGCTCTGAAACGCTGCGTGAGAAATGTACTTAGAACTTAGAAGTCTTAACAAAGACTGTAGAAAGGAGTGGATTTTGGTCTTTAACAGAATTGTTGTTGGCCATCAGTAGGAAGTACTACAGTAACTATTTTATATGAATGGGATTTTGTGCAGAAAACGGAGGAACGTTTTGAATGTTTGCTATTTCAGTGCTACAATCAAAACGACAGTCCTTTCTAGACTTGAGGTAAACCTCCATTACTCAATTACACCAGGGAAAAATAAAACTCTTCAACGGCCATACCAATGTTTATGTTTAATCCCATTTACTATCTACTAATATGCCATCTTTAGTTCAAATGTATTCCAAGCTTCTGAGCAGCCAGTGAATTGTATTGATTTCTGTGCAGTATTAAAATCGTCCTGCAGAAACTCGAAAACATGCTGGAGATACATAATCCTACCCCGTGAGCTTCGTGTCTGCTTACTTTTCAAATTTACATTGTTACAGTACATGGCAAGGATGAAGGACAACTTTGACAACAATAGAGACAGACAGGTGTGACAGTCTCATTTATTTCAGCACTACATCAGCGTGAACATGCTCATTAATGTCGTTTAATAATCAATAGTAGTACTGCATGAAAAGACCACTGCATTGACACAGCGGAGAGACATACCGTAACAACAACAACAAAACACACAGTTGTCAAGCAAAAGACAACTGCCTCAATGCAGCGTCGTCCGGCAAGGCATCTGCCAACCAAGTACGAGCTAGCTACATGCCTGGTAGATACTTTATAACAAAGACTGCGTGATTGTTCCGACAGAGAAATAAATGGCAGTCGATGTGATGCCATTTCAGAGTTTTCTCAAAGGATCATATCATTAATCCACTGTGCAGTGTTTGGCATCGGTTAGGTATTAGTCTCGCATTGCCAGACCCTCCTCTACAGCGCTGCGGAGGAGGGTCTGGCTAGTCCACGCAGCAATCCGGGATGGTTTATTGCCATTTCTTTAGACCAATCACAATCATCTTGGGCGGTGCTAAGCGCCGAGCAGAGCAAGAGCGCCTTTGCAAAAGAGCCTCGGGAAGGAACTTGTTTTGGTGGAACGTGAACGTTCAAAGGCTAAATCGAGAATCCGAGAAAACTCAGATTGGACAGATAGTCTAGCTAGCTGTCTGGGTTTACCCTGCAGAGATCTGAGGAGGCAGTTAACCATAGTCCCTAGAATTACAACACATAGAAAGCAGAAGTTAACGGGACATCCGAAAAGCGTGACATCCGGCGGAATGTCAGTCAGAGCGAGAGCAATCAGGGAAGTGGAACGTCGTGGATATAGACTAGATAGGTATTAAAACTCAGATGCGTTACATTAACTCACCATCCCCAGCAAACACAGAACTTTGTTATAACAACCAACTATGTCTGCTAAGAACAAGACCCTCGGATCCCATCTGCCTAAACGCGTCGGCCCTATCTGGCCTTTGGTACTAAACTTAAACTGTGAATAAGGCACACTGGGCTTCCTCACGACCACCACAAAGCAACGTTAGCATTGTTGGTTTGTGTGTTTTATGCACTTACATTAGCAAGAATAAAACTGCAACTACCTTACAGAACCCAGCGGTCCAAAGTTGTGCTGTTAACACAATACTGTGATTTCTCTAATGTCTTAAATCTAAGACTGTTGTTGGTTTGGTGTTAAGAGGACTGTTGAGCAACTGATTGCACAAGTGTCGTATTCCTAGCCTTATGGACTTTTGGTGTGGAAATAGAGCGGTGAATTAAAAGGGCTCTCCGTGGATAAATGAAGGAAGGGATGGGGAGTTGGAGAAGAGAGCAGCGCTGTAGAGCTCACCAGAGGTTGTACGGTGTGTCGAGAACTCTGCAGCTTATTTCAAACATCTTTAAAGTGTCAGTACTTGATTTTATTTTCACTGGTTGGTGGTGTTACTGGTGTGTTTCACAAAACCTCATTTTGATTGATGATGATTTACAGTATGTTTGAGATACTTGAAGTTGAAACTTTGATTACTTGGTCGTTGATTACTTACGTGCACATTAGTAGACGCACAGAAAAAAGGTAATTTTACTAACAGCATTTGTAATTTTTTTTGACTTGGAGCACTTTAACTCTCTGTCATATTTAACTCATTTCATAACTAATTTGACTTTTAAGAAGGGCTTTGGTTTTCTGCGTGATTACTTTTAGAAAAATGATAGCATATAGAATTGTATAGTATATTTCTCGAAAGCTGCCAAATCCAGCGCCAGAATCTAACCCTGCAGAACCCGACAGCGTACATCCATTAACACAAACTCTACAACAACACTCACATCACTGTGAGTTGAGCGTTAATTAACTGATTGTGGGATTAGGGTTCAGTGTTTGCTGCTTGAGGGGAACCTGTTTAAGATTTCTTATTGTATCCTCAGGAAGCATCTCAATTTAAAAATGTGAGGACACTTTCAGAAAAAAAAAAACTACTTGAAGTTGCAAATGTTTGGGCGCACTTTCTCTTAAAGGGGAACTATGCAGTTTTTTTTTTTTTTTTAGCTTCATTTACCTTAACTGAACAGCTTCGGAGTCATTGGAATGGTTATGACTTTTTTCGGGTTGAATGGTGGTTGTCTTGCTCCCCCCTAGCGCCTGTGAGCTGAAAAACCACCCTTGCAACTTTCAGGCGGCGAGCCGACCTCTGCGTCAGGAAGTATGGCGTGATATCAGGTCTCGCGATGTAACGAATGCTTCACGGCACTGCACACATACGCCCATTCAGGAACCGGCTAACAAGGTAGCGATGGAGTTTTTCACACTATCGTCATGGCTGAGCCGGCAAAAAAGAAGCAGAAAGCTAGGAAAGCATTGTCGGAGGAACAGAGAAAGAGGAAACGGCAGACTGACCGAGCCAGCTTTTACACAGTGTTGCCAAATATCTATTCCAAAGCTGTAGGAGGAGCTCTATAGAGAAACCTGCGAGCAAAAAGTGAGAAAACAGCGAAGAAATGGCCAAAACTGCATAGCACCCCTTTAAAAGCAACATCTATTGTTACAAACTGACTTGTAAATGAGAAAGGTGTAGCTGTCGCATGAAAATAGCTATTTCTTCTTGACCTTAGTCTTACCTAAGTGACAATTTGAATAATAAATGAAAATGTTTTCCTATTATACAGTTATCTAAAATATAGGCTAAATGAGCTAAAACATAAACATTTTTTACTATGTAAACTCCTCAGGGTAAAATCATTTATCCTGGAGTCTTAATGTTTTCATCAAAAAGAGGTGACAACCTGCTCGATTTAGCATTTAGCAGATTCCACTTTACACTACAGCCACGCCGCCATCATGTTTGTTATTATATATAATATTAAATATATATATATTAAATATATATATATATATATATAGCAAAGTTAAACAATAACGCTGTGTTTGAAGTTGTTTTTAACATAGTAAAGATTACTTTACAAGTAATTTTATAAGAGAGATTATCATATTTTTTACTAACTTGACAATTGTAACATTTCCATGTTAAAGGGCTGTATGAATTGCTCAGGATGACAATTTCAAAATAAAAGATATTTGTTGTACAAGTGTCATGATTGGGTCTTTATCTGGGTGATTTAAAAAAAAATATTTATATATATATATATATACACACACACACACACACACACACACACACAGGGGAGAACAAGTATTTGATACCCTGCTGATTTTGCAGGTTTTCCTACTAACAAAGCATGTAGAAGTCTGTCATTTTTATCATAGGTACACTTCAACTGTGAGAGACAAAAATCCAGAAAATCACATTGTATGATTTTTAAGTAATTAATTTGGATTTTATTGCATGACATAAGTATTTGATACATCAGAAAAGCAGAACTTAATATTTGGTACAGAAACCTTTGTTTGCAATTACAGAGATGATACGTTTCCTGTAGTTCTTGTAGTTCCCATTCCTCCTCTGGATCATCCAGATGGTCATTGGCAAACTTCAGACGGGCCTGGACATGCGCTGGCTTGAGCAGGGGGATTTTTAATCCATGACGGCGTAGTGTGTTACTAATGGTTTTCTTTGAGACTGTGGTCCCAGCTTTCTTCAGGTCATTGACCAGGTCCTGCCATGTAGTTCTGGGCTGATCCCTTGATGCCCCACGAGGTGAGATCTTGCATGGAGGCCCAGACCGAGGGAGATTGACCGTCATCTTGAACTTCTTCCATTTTTTAATAATTGCGCCAATAGTTGTTGCCTTCTCACCAAGCTGCTTGCCTGTTGTCCTGTAGCCCATCCCAGCCTTGTGCAGGTCTACAATTTTATCCCTGATGTCCTTACACAGCTCTCTGGTCTTGGCCATTGTGGAGAGGTTGGAGTCTGTTTGAGTGTGTTGACAGGTGTCTTTTATACAGGTAACAAGTTCAAACAGGTGTAGTTAATACAGGTAATGAGTGGAGAACAGGAGGGCTTCTTAAAGAAAAACTAACAGGTCTGTGAGAGCCGGAATTCTTACTGGTTGGTACGTGATCAAATACTTATGTCATGCAATACAATGCAAATTAATTATTTAAAAATCATACAATGTGATTTTCTGGATTTTTTTTTTGGATTCCGTCTCTCACAGTTGAAGTGTACCTATGATAAAAATGACAGACTTCTACATGTTTTGTAAGTAGGAAAACCTGCAAAATCGGCAGTGTATCAAATACTTGTTCTCCCCACTGTGTGTGTGTGTGTGTGTGTGTGTGTGTGTGTGTGTATGTATATATATATATATATATATATATATATATATATATATATATATATATATATAGCGTATAGCGCTACTCTGGTATTATACATACACACATACATACTTACAAACACATACGTACAAGCATACACACATACAAACACACATACATACATACACACACATACATACATACGCACATACAGTACATTCACACATACACACAAACATACTTACAAACATGCATACACACATTCATACACACACATTCATACAGAGAGTTGCTGCACAGAAGCGATGTCAGAGTAAAGACAGAAACCAGGCTGTGGTATTCTGAATGTGTGTCAGAACTCTTCAAGCAGTTAAACTATTAATATCTGAGATCTTCTCTAACCTGCAGTGACAGGCCCGTTTGCATAACTACATGTATTATTAGATGGACACCGCATAATTGCTGTATATCCAAAATATAACGTGAACTTCTTAATTCTGGCTCGAGGTTGCATTTAACGTCTCTTGGAGTGAGTTTAGTAAAGTGGTGAATTAATGCAGAGTTTAGCCAGCAGGTTTCACCAGGCGAATAGCAAGGATTTGCTTTGCTCAGCATTATATTAAAATATCCCCTCCTAACTAAATTTACGGTTGTAATTGTTGATGACATGTTTGATCTGTACTTTAAGGCAGCAGTTAAACTCAACTCTGTGAGACGGAGGGGCTAGTCTATTACAGTCGTTCAGTATCTATAAATAGTTTGACATGAAACTTGAACGTCTTCCACACAGTAGGACTCACGAACCCTTAAAGCTACACTGGTCTAAACTTTTTTTTTTGTTGTCAGCTTTTGCTTCGCCATGTTTTGGTTTCACGCTACTAGGGAGAGAAGTAGAAGGAAGGTTCTACGCAGACGCGCGGACTTGGTGGTGTTGTGTGGCAGTGCTTCACACTACCACCTAGCCACCTGTTGTGCATACTACATCGATACTACATCGAATTTCACACACTTTTGCATCACCATACGCACGCAGCTCCCCCCCCCCCAAAAAAAAACCGTGGAATAAAAAGTGATAATGCAACGCCACTTTTGCGTTTTCTCTTCAGATCGTTTCCGTCTAAACATAGCCTCAGTCAGTTCTCCTGCCTGCTTCTCCAAACTGGGGGCAGGCTGACCACCATCTCCTGTAGGTAATACACTGACTACCTCACACAACCCCACTGCAAAAAAATAAATAGATAGAACTATCCCTTTAAGGGGCCATCCACACGGAGACGCTTTTTGATGCACATGTTTAGCATCGTTTGGGCCGACCATCCAAACGAATTCTGTAAACGCACTGCCTGAAAACGCACTTTTTTGAAACCTGGTCTCAGGATGAAAAAATTCGAAAACGGCTATCTTTTGGCTTCGTTTGAACGGCGAATACGTCCGTATCGATGATGTCATTACCACACCCCTCGACCTATTACCCGCAGTCCCGCACTAGTGCACGGCCACACACGACTGAGGTGAAGCTAAGCGAGCATATCCCATCTCCGTGGTCAAACCAGCTCACTTCATCTATACTCAATCAATACTTTGTCTCTGCTCCTTGACACTTCCCTCTGTTCTGCCGGTCCTGGATTGTACACAAGATATATTGCTAACGTTATGTAGCTAACGTTAAACATCACTAAAGTAGCTGACCGCTACAGCAGCGACGTAGCTAACGTTAACGTTAGCTGCTATGGTTAGCTGTTTATAAAGTGGAAGTAGACAACTTATCAACTAGCTAGCTAATCTGTCTGCTTATCAACTCCTTGAACAGATTATAGTAACTTTTACCACGGCTATTGTAGAAAGGCTACTGCAAGAAAAACGTGTAGATTATCAAAAAGACATTGGCTCATTGATGTTTGTTTGACTGCCGATGTTAGCTAGCAGCGTTAGCGCGCTAACGTTAGCTCTGCTAGCTAGCGCTGGAATCATGTCCGATGGCAGACAGAATTCCAAAATAATTTTCTTGCGGCAGCTTTTATAAAAAATGAGCAGTGGTGAAAGTTATTATAGTCCATGGATGTATTAAGAGAACATTATAGTCTAGCTAGTCATGTTATGATGAGAAGTGACAATGCTCTTCTTCTCCGTTTTTGGTGAATTTCTGTAGCAGAAACAGCGCCGCCTATAGGCCTGGAATATGAAGTAGCGCGTTAAGTCTTTTACAAATGGATCCGTTTGGGACGCAACTATTCTTGAAAGCGAATCCAGGGAAGAGGGGTTAAAAAAAAAGATAGTTTTTGGTACGTGTGGGACGTGGCCTAAGTAAGAGAGTAAATATTGTGCTTACAAATGTCAGGTGGCCAGTAACACAACAAGCAAAGTAAATGATATTGTTGCTCTATGTCTGCTGGGCGTGTAAATTGGCAACGGCTTGCGAAGTGTTAGGAAAATTATGCTTAGAACTGTTTTGCTTCATTTTTCTTTGTTAAACCATTTGCATCAAAACTGCTGTTTTAGTATTTCTGTTTTAGTATTTTTGTTTTAGTAAGTAAGTAAAGTTTATTTGTATAGCACCTTTCACAGATAAAAATCATAAAATGCTTCACAATAAAATGTAATACAATACAACAAATTAAAATACAAGACAATTTAAATACATAACAGAAAACATAAACAACCATAAAAACCCCTTGACTAACTTTTGCAGCCTGCTACATGCTTCAAAGAGTCTTCAATTGCTTTTTTAAAAGATTTGACAGAATTCATACAACGTAGAGAGGGAGGCAAGTCATTCCACAGCCTAGGAGCCACTGCTTGGAATGATTGATCCCCTCTAGTTTTTAAAATGAGTGCGGGGAACCACTAATAGCCTCTGACCTAATGACCTCAGACTACGGGTGGGAGTATCAAGTCAAAAAGCCTTTTATGTGTTAATCATGAAAGCTGAGTGACCTTGCAAGGAGCACAGAATGCACCCATGAGGGCACAGCGCATAATGTGGAGGAGATGCCGAGCCTAACCAGAGATAAGAAGAAAGCTACTGATTGGGTGAATTGTATGACTAACTTGACTCCCTGTTGAGACCCCTCGTCAGTCATTTTCTGTACTTGCACTGAGTGCTGTAAACTGGCTCTGCTTGCGCAAGTAAAATAAGCTTAAAGAAACAACTCCAGTGATTTTGTCCATTCTTTGATAACTAATTCTAGCTCCATAACAAGTTAGCCAAAACAATTCTGGTAGTCAGACGATTTGTCAGTGTTGTGTTTACAGTTTGTTACGCTGCCCAAAAGTGACCACAAAATGTACAGCAACTACTGTATGTTTTGGGAGACTCCCTCATAGTAAATTAAACTGTTAATTAGTCCCCATATGAGCAAACAGCGAAAGAACCAGGAGCTACTGTGATGTGACAATGCTAACAAGTGAATCTGTTCTAGTAGTCTTGCAAAGGTCTACTGGTGCGAAACGTATAGTATAGTTGTGTGTACCTGCCCTTTAAAGCCAACACCTATAAAGACGAACCAAAAAGCAGAGCTGGTTGTAGATTAGAAAGGTGCTGTAACCTTGATAATTGAGACTGAATGCAGTAGTTGTGGATTTTGTGTTTCATTGGAAAAAACATTACATGCCTAATTAGTAGTAAGACATGCTTTGCTTCTTCTTCCTCTTCAATATAATTATTTGTATTGAACTGTATTTAAACTGTACAAATCGTTCTGCATGTTTCAGCACATAAACTGCATATTAAGATTAAGACATACTGTATTTATCCTGCAAGGGGGAATTACACTCTTTTGTTAGTTAATAAATCTAAACACACACACACATGCCCAGGACCCGTACATGCACTAATGGAGAGATGTCAGAGTGAGGGGGCTGCCCATGACAGGCGCCCCGAACAGTTGAGGGGTTCGGTGCCTTGCTCAAGTGCACATTGGCAGTGCCCAGGAGGTGAACTGGAACCTCTCTAGCTACCTCTCGTGTCCACACTTCGTACTTAGTCTGCACGGGGCGACCGGTTCCCAAACCTACGGACTGAGTTACCGCCACCCCCATCATGCATAAAGCACATGATTACAGCACTACTTCACATTATTGACCCTTTCTTAACGCAAATCATCAGTGTTTCCATTAAGTGTTGACTGCATTGGTGATCCAACTCTGCCATTTCCATTTCTGTATTTACAATTGAAGTGACGGGACGAGGTTTGTGCTCTGAGTGTTTTCGGGTTTTTGTGTTCTCCAAATGTTATTTATGCTGCCACCTGAAGTTCTTGCCGATGATTGATAAAGAACAACCTAATATCTGTCACCACAAAAACATATTGGGTATATGTCTCTCCTACACGTTTCCCCTCCCACTCTCTCTCTCTCTCCACCTCTCTCTCTCTCTCTCTCTCTCTCTCTCTCTCTCTCTCTCTCTCTCTCTCTCTCTCTCTGTGTGAATGCCAAAGGCCTCTTAACCCTCAGTCCAGATTTAGACCTCAGCTTTTCCCAGACAGTCAGACCCAGCTGGCTGGAGTTGCTGGCCGGTAGTGTACAGATTCCTTTGTTTCCCTTGTTCTTCCTCTCCTTCTCTGCTCTTTTTCGCCATGCCTGGACTCTTTCATCACTTTTTTTTTATCTGATCTGGTAGGAGTGCCTGCCAGATGTCTGAGTTGGACAGTGGGCCGAGGGTTGTAATCCAGGGCCTCGCCAGTCGTTCTGGTTCCACAGAGGAAGACTTCCTGCTCCTCTTGCCCAACCATGGAGCCTCTTGCAGAGGTAAGACACTCTGCTGACTCACCCCCAGCCCCCTTCTGATCTGTCCACTTCTGTTGTCTGCTGTCACCGCAATGTGTGCGCTGGTATGTGTTAGAACAGGCCTTGTAAATGAAATGCTGCAAAAAGAAAAACACCAGGGCTACTTTTACATTGCTACATCTGTTTTTATTTACCACTTTAAAGTAAAGCATGTTCACAATTTTGTCTTCTTGGATGTATGTGTGTTGTGCCTAAACAAAGTGTCTGTGACTGCACTGATTCTATGTTTGTAGCTGTTAAGCTGTGAGATGTCAACACAGTACCCAAAACCTTGATTTTGATTTCATTACTGTTTTATTCATCCTGTTCAATCTAGGTTTAGTATCCTCCTATATCTCGTTTTGCCCATATTTACTATTTGTCTCAAACTGTTTATAATCTTGATCTTGACAATGTTTATTTACTTCAAAATAGAGCTAGACAGATATAATGATTGGCCGATATTATCAGCTGATATTGGCCTATTACAGACATATCAGTATGTATTGGTATTGGCGTATGTGTTTTCTGATATGCACTGATCATACAGAAAATTATGCTTGGTGTGATTTAAAAATATGTCGTACAGCTATTCTATTTTTATTTATTATTTATTTAAAAGGTCAGCAACTCATTTATTTAGCTATTTATATATTTGCAGTCATATCAGTCCAAAATTGGTACACAATCAACAAAGAAAAGGTCTGTTTTCATTCTAGCTCAAACCTTCACTACATATAAAATGGCATCTAACTCGAAAAGCCCATATCAGTCTGGGCCCTACTGCCAAAGACCAAGTTTAAAAATGTATCTCTCAAATACCATTTGAAACCATTTCAGAGACATGTAAACACGAGCACAGCATGGCTCATTAATCATCAAGTGAATATCAGGAAATTGACTTCATGGTCTTGGAACGTGATAGCCAGTAAACCAGACGAATCTGCAAGCTCATGTTTTATTTGCTCTGGCAGATAACTCACACTTGCTATTTGGTCTGGCGATGTCCTGATAAAGGTTATAGTTGTGGCAGTGTTCCATGAAACATGGTATTATTTACATTGAGGATACACAAGTGCCCGGGGACTTGTCTTTTAAGGTCAACATATTTATAAAAAAAGAATTTCAAAGTACGTATAAAACTTGTGGCACAGAGATATACACTGCAATGTGCCAATGTAGATATAAGACACAGTAAACTGTACATGTCACATAGACAGTCCATCCATCGAAACTCTTTTTCTTAGAGTCACTCACAGAGCTGCTGCCACTTCCTCTAGCTCTTTCTGGGATTCTCTAATTTCTCATAAGCATGCTGGGAGTTGTAGTCCTTCCAGGATATCATAGGTCATTACGATTGTGTGGCATCCATACTATGGGCTGTATTACAACAAGAGTTTGTTTGCTGTATTATGTTGCTGATTCTGTCCATCTAGCAATTGGAAACTTACAGCGTTCCTTTAATGTTCTGCAAGTAGCTTTTAAAGACCTAAGACTTACTAAACGCTGATAAAACAAAGTTTGTACTATTTTCCCGTACCACCGCTATAGATTATACTAACCTTAATATTTACACCATGAACGGCCTTACGATTGAGAGAGTCGTACAATACAAATATCTCGGCATCTGGATTGATGAAAAGCTCTTTTTCAAATTTCACATTGATAATCATTTGTGCCGACTCTAGCCTGCTTCACGGGGAACGTTCATTCACAGGTCATTTCCAAAGGGGCGTCACCAACGGACGGCGCTCAAATGCCTCTGGGCGCAATTGGATAGTCCTTCACCCAATCAGACCAACGATCCGGGTGACGTAGCAGCGACAGCGGCATTCATATGTTGCTGCTCTTTGGAGGCCGTCATGTTGAATGTAAACAAAAAGCTGCTCGCTGTCGCTGCTCTATTGTCATTGTGTAAAGCCCGCCTCAACGGTTGTGATTGGTGCTTCGATTTGGAAAAATTGGAAATGGGCTTGAATGGGCTCTTGGCCAGACTGACTTGCACAGCAAATCTCAAATTTGCCAGAAGTTCGTCAGGGTTTTCCCAGGCTACAGACTCTGGCTATTTCTACAGAAATAAAAGCATCTTACCCATGTTTTGTAGGAAAAGGGTTGTTGAAGCAGTTTTTATGTCGGTCTTGGACTATGGTGATGTGATTTATAGACACGCATCTACTTCAACTCTTACATCTCTAGACTCAGGTCTATCACTCCTCCTTGAGATTCATAACCTGTCATGTCTATGGTACACATCATTGTATTTTATATGAAAGTGTTGGGTGGTCTTCTCTCCAAGAGAGAAGTGATACTCACTGGTATCTTTTTATCTATAAGGCTCTTATTGGAAAACTACCACACTACCTTACAGAACTTCTCTGTTAGGGCCCTGACACACCAACCCGGCAATTGGCCGTCGGACAGTCTGGCGAGGTCAGTGACTCGAGTCTGTTCGGTGTATTCCGTGCCGTCGTCCGTCGGAGGAGCTGTCAGCCTTTATTTCGGCCGACCCGACCTCCTCAGATGGAGACAGGGCAGTCGGGACTCACCCGGAAATGGCGAGCGGATGAGCCTCTCAAAATCTGCGAGAAAATCTTTTAAACTGACTGACTTTGTCGATCTGAAATGAAGACAGATTAAGCAACTGCATGGCTTATTTCTCGCTTAAAATGTTTTCAGAACCACGTTTCGGTGAACTATTTTAGTACAATATCATATAATCGTATTCTGAACAAGCCGCCATGACAGTCTGGCTGTGAATTTCCGGAGAAGAAAGACCCACGTGACGCGTTCGTCCTATCAGCTGCCGGTTTTCATTTTCTGGGAGTGTGTTTTGAGGCATGTTTTTGGACCTCGGCGACCTGACTGATCAGTCCGACTGCCTTTTCTGCCGACGGTCGGCCGTCTGGTTGGTGTGTAAGCAGCTTTACTTAGAGGGGCCTTATCAGACTCGCTCGATCTGAACTTGAAAAAACTGCTTTTAACTTAAGTGCCCCTGACTCCTGGAACAAATTACAGCACTTTCTTAAAATTAACTCACTTGTGCCTTTTGGACAATTTAGAAATCTGGTTTTAAACCTGCAAACTGTGTTGTTTTGTCTTCATAATTTGACTCAATGACATTTCAAATGAGCGCCGCCCCTCAATGATCTTCCGAGTTTAAATTAAGGTTGAATGAAAGTTCAAAGCCATGCTAGCAGCACTGTGAGGCTATGCTTTGAGGTAAATGCTAGCGTCAGCATGCTTACATGGTCACATTGACAATGCAAACATGTTTATGTTTAGCAGATATAAGGTTTATATTATGTATACTGCACATTCCTCATAGCCTATTATTGACAGGACTTTGGAGTCAGTTAAGGCAACCGGGCTCTGAATGCTTCCTTTTCTCAGTGATGATGTCCTCCAGCAGGTTCTTGCCGTCTTTCCATGACATGCACTTGCCGACCTATGGACACTCCTTACAGCTGCTTCTACAACAAATGTTTTCAACACAGTCTGTTCCTACATGTCAGAGTACAGGCGAGACTTGTTTAGCTCCAAGTGAAAAATCACTGAGGACAAACCCTTGGGTCACATTTGGACAGTGCAAATGATACAACAGTTTTTCTCTGCAACAAACTATCACCTCGAGGAACAACAACTCAGTCATACTGAGAGTTACATTCTATGAATCTTAATTTCATCTATTTACGTTCCACACAGAGGTAGCTTTGTTGGGTTTTAGCCTAGTTGAGCACAAAGACTGGAAGAATGGGGAAGCTGCTGGCCTCGCTCCATCAAAATAAAAGGAATTTCAGTCACTCCAAAAGCTTACAGTTGTCATGTTATATGAGTATTCAACACATGTAGGAATAGACAACAAGACACACTTTGATTTAAGGAGCAGTTAAGCTATTTTTTGACCAACAACAGCTGAACCCTGTGACTGCATGCAGCCTCGTAGAAGACGAAACACTTAGATACGATTAGCTTACTAAGTAACAAGATACAATCTGACAATATCTAAGCACAACAGTAGTCACATACAGTAGGTCAGTGAGGAAGGACGTCGTGAAGCAAATTAAAGACCGTCATGGCCGGTAATCATGGATGGGGCTCATTGCGAAGTTAATTCATTCTTCAAACTGTAAACTCTGGTCTGTAACTAAACTGTTGAT
The DNA here is from genome assembly GCF_031162955.1 of Sander vitreus. Classification (NCBI taxonomy): domain Eukaryota; kingdom Metazoa; phylum Chordata; class Actinopteri; order Perciformes; family Percidae; genus Sander; species Sander vitreus. The sequence continues at coordinate 26,413,161 of NC_135865.1, forward strand.
ATACCACTTCCTTTCCCAGGCCCCGTTATTTAAGTTGGACCAGGAAGAGGATGCGGAAGAGGATGTTCTCTCAATGAAGGTCAAAGGTAAAGAAGAGAAGATGTTGTAACTTTGAGTGTGTGTATTGTTTGACTAGGGCTGCACAATATAAGTAAAAACATCTAATTGCGATTATTCTGACTGATATTGTAATTGCGATATGATTCATGATATTGGAGGCAACGATCATTTTTATATCATTATTTTCATTGAAATTTTTCTTAAAATCTGAATGATTATAGTGTGGTTTTTGCGAGGATCTGTACCAAACAAAGATTTTCTCTTTAGTCTGTAGGATATGATTTGTTGCACAGGAAAACTGATCATAGATCTTCGGGTGTTGGCCCACTTTTCACAGCCACTGCACTTCCTCCTGACAAAGTGCAAGCAAACTGTAACCTGACTCACTCTATTATAAAAACCACATGCTGATGCTTCTATTAACTACCCAACGTTTATCATGATTATTACTAAAAAAAAAAAAAAAGGTTGTCGATATTTGGATTTGACGTAGTGCATGTCATATGTATTCGGTTGTTTTGTATTTGTAGGTGGCTGTACATATGCAGCAGATGCGTTTGCGCCCTCTGCAAACACAGACCCTGAGACGTTTATATACATGAACTTCATGAAGAGTCACTGCTGCTACGATGCCATCCCCACCAGCTCCAAACTGGTCATTTTTGACACAACACTACAGGTATGGAACTCATTGTTTTGTTATGTTTTTTTTTTTTCCTTCTTTTCTACACATTCTCTCTTTTTGAACCTGGCAGTATGAATGTGTACATATTAGAGATTTTCTGATACCATTATTGTGAAAACCTAAAATGCTGGTATCAGTATCGGAAAATACTGGAGTCTATGCACCGATCCGATCCCATGTAATTTAGCCCTGAAGAAAATGTACTTTAAAGGAAACTTCTATTAAATTTTGAGATTGTTAAATTACATTTTGGACTTTAAATTTGGAGAAATAACAGTTGACTGTTAAAAATAATCCCTTAAGTTTCTGTTGAAAGTCAACAACGGAGAATTCATTATTTAATTTTTTGGACGTAGGCCTAATAAATCTTGCATAATTTGAACAAAACGTAAGGATCTCCGCGAGGGCTCCAACAGTAGTTTATTTATGTTCTTTTTCCGTTATGACTGGATAATAAAAGGAAGTTCTATGGCGTTTATTCTTTGCGTTTGTTCATGTTTCACAAAAAGATTTAACCTGAGCCAGGCCGAACAACAAAGATAGAAATCATATCACATCCATACAGGGATAGTTGTATACAGCTGTTAGAACATAATAAAATATATGACACACTGGTATCGGATCAGCACTCGGTATTGGCCGATACGCAAGTTCAGGTATCGGAATCGGTATCTGGAAGCAAAAAATGGTATCGGACAATCTCTAGTATATATATATATTTGTCGGTGGACTGTATAAACGGAATTGTCCTTTGAGAATAAATAAAGCTATTAAAAAAAGACAAAAAACTATTTTGGGTTGTAATTATTAAAAAAAACTTTGTGTGTGTTCTTGTCAGGTGAAGAAGGCTTTCTTCGCTCTCGTGGCTAACGGTGTGAGGGCAGCGCCACTGTGGGACAGCAAGCGGAAGTGTTTTGTGGGTGAGCTCTAATCAGTCCTTCCAGAAAAATGCGGAGTTTTTTTGTGATTGTTGCGGGCAAAAATCCTTGAAAATGCGGCACATTTTCTTAAAAAATGCGATGGAATATGCAGGATATTTATGCAATTTATGCGGCAAAAGTGCGGCGTATTTGAAAAAATGCAGCTCCCGCATAAATGTGCGGACTTTGGCTGATTATGCATTGAATTATGCGATCGCATAATCACGTTTTTCTGGAGGGACTGTCTAATACATCTGTCTATATTTGTCTAGACAGATGTATTATATGTCTCTCTTGCATACACATGCACTGTAACCTAATGCTTGCTCTTGGGGGGGAATTGTTGGGTCTCTATAAATTATAGAGTGTGGTCTGGACCTACTCTAGCTGTAAAGTGTCCTGAGATAACTCCTGTTTTAGATTAGATTAGATTCAACTTTATTGTCATTGTGCAGAGTACAAGTAGCCTGGTCCTACCAGACTCTCATACATTTCATTTGTACAGAGAGTCTGGCCACTCTCCATTAACAAGTGTTAACTTCCTTGAAGGCGGGTACTCTGTTGAAGTTTAAAACTATTGGATCTGCCCAGAGCCACTCTGGATCTGCCATAACCAATCGCTAACATTTGGTCGTGACGTATGTCATGCGCATGTGCAACAAGAGGGGAGACCGACAACTATCGGCTTATATTTAGCATTAGCATCGCTAGCGTTAGCCTTAGCCAACTCCTTCACCACTAACAGAGTGAGCGGGAAAATCAAACTTTTCCCGAACCCCGTGGGGAGGAGGGCCACAACATCATGGCCACCAACACAACTCAGCAGAGATTGTTCTTGCTCGGGCTTTAACTTCTGGATATTCAGCAGTATTGCCACAACAGACTGAATGGCTTCGCTCGCATCTTTCTAGCGCACGTCCTCAACGTCATCGTTCTCAGCCACTCCCTCTGTTCGCTGATTGGACTGCCAAATATTTGGCCAGCGAATACGCAAGAATATACCGCAAATCCAGACTGAGTACTGAAGGAAAATGAAAATTGAGTGGAAGTACGTAGGAGGGCAGAGCCAGGCTAGAGTACAAGTACAAAGACAACGAAATGCAGTGATTTGAAACTATAAATAAAATTGAATTGAATTGAATTATTTGAATACATTAGAGGTAAATGATCTGATTGTACTGAATCATCAGTGTCACCCACTGGTGACTAACAGTTTTGACACACACACACACACACACACATTTTTGAGCAACCTGGGTCTTATTTTTTATATTTTGGCCATCATTCCCATTAGTTATAATATTTTACTCAGCAGCCTCATTGCAGACATTTCTTTCAGAGGGAATCTGTCAGGCTCCAGCCATGAAATAGAACCCAGTTGCTAGCTTTTAACGCGTCCAATTTAACCCCGGTCATCTAAACTACTTACAGTTGTGTTCAAAATATTAGCAGTCCAACATCACTAACCTCATAAATAATTTTTTTTGGTAGACGCGATATTTCTACATGGCAAATAATTTACAAGTAAGTGTTGTAGAGTCATAGAAACCCAACAGACCCAACAGTCACGACATGCATGCTGCTTATTCTGTGTAATTGAATCTGTAATTGAAAGGGGCATGTTCAAAATAATAGCAGTGTTGTGTTTAATTAGTGAGGTGATTGATTCTGTGAAGAAACAGGTGTCAGTTATGGCCCATATTTAAGGAAGGAAGGAAGCAAATGTTGTGCATGCTGGTTATAGTGCATTTCACACTGAAATACTCAGCAAAATGGGTCGTTCGAGACATTGGTCTGAGGAACAGTGGACTTTGATTAAAAAGTTGATTGGAGAGGGGAAAACATATAAAGAAGTGCAGAAAATTATTATTATTATAGAATTATTATTATACCATTCGAATGGATCGAAGAATAGCCCAAATGGCAAAGGCTCAACCAATGATCGGCTCCAGTAAAATCAAAGAAGACTTAAAGTTACCTGGGAGTACTGTTACGATCAGAAGAAGGCTATGTGAAGCAAAGCTATCAGCTAGAAGTCCCCGCAAAGTCCCATTGCTGAAAAAAAGACATGTACTGAATAGGTTGAAATTTGCCAAAGGACACATTGACTGGCCAAAGGAGAAATGGGCCAACATTCTCTGGACTGATGAGAGCAAAATTGTTCGTTTTGGGTCTAGGGGCCGCAGACAGTTTGTCCGACGACCCCCATGCACTGAATTCAAGCCACAGTACACTGTGAAGACAGTAAAGCATGGTGGTGCAAAAATCCTGTTATGGGGATGTTTCTCATACTGTGGTGTTGGGCCCATTTATCACATACCAGGGATCATGGATCAGTTTCAATACATCAAAATACTTGAAGAGGTCATGTTGCCTTATGCTGAAGAGGAAATGCCTTTGAAATGGGTCTTTCAACAAGACAGTGACCCAAAACACACCAGTAAGCGAACAAAGTCTTGGTTCCAGATGAACAAGATTGATGTTATGGAGTGGCCAGCCCAATCCCCAGACCTCAGTCCCATAGAAAACGTGTGGGGTGACATCAAAAAATGCTGTTTCTGAGGCAAAACCCAGAAATGCAGAGGAATTGTGGAATGTAGTTCAATCGTCCTGGGCTGGAATACCTGTTCACAGGTGCCAGAAGTTGGTCGACTCCATGTAACACAGATGTGAAGCAGTTCTCAGAAATAATGGTTATGCAAATAAATATTAGTGCAGTGATTCAAAGTAAAGCAAACCCTTGAGACATTTCTCAGTTTATACAGTGAATGTTTGAGTTTGTAAAGAAAAATGCAAATACTGCAATAACAGCCTAATATTCCTTTCTATTCACTTTCTGTAAAGGTATAACACAAACTTGATCAATTTTGGTCATGTTTTGATTTGGAATTGAATGTGCAGTGTTCCCAATGCATTGATATTATGGAATTAAAAGCTATTCTAAGGATTTTGAGCATTATTCGCTTTTTTAAACACACTGCTATTGTTCTGAACACAACTGTACTTGTAGATTCTAATGATATAATGATGACTCTGTGTAATCCTCCATGCCTTGCAGAGCTACTTTCTGTTTCAACTCCAGGATTATATAAGAGGGATGGGTCAGTGTCATCCTGCAAAATATCAAACTAATAGTCTTTTCTGCCCTACCACACAATGTTGGAAATCATGAAAACCTATACAGTACATGTGAGTCTTTTTTTTTTTTAAGTTTGTATGTGTCAGTATAAAATACAGTAGGAAATGAACTCAGTTATAATTTAAATCAAGCAATCTAATCAAAGAGCACATGAACAAGAATAACTATGTGGTCAACAACTTTCAGTACTCTCATAGACTTCTGTCACAATTCATTAGGTAGTGAAAAAGTACTGCGGTTCCAAGCATGCTGGCATTTAATAGGTGTAGGGTGTGACCTCCATTGGATTGAAGCCCAGTGTCTAAAGGTTCAGGTTTCCTCACTGTGGATAGGTGGTTTCAAATGATCCCGGCCCAGCTTGTGTGCAAGAAGAAAGCAGGTCAACTGAAAAAACATTTGTGTTACATTACAAACACCATCACCTCACTGAACACGAAGAGGTGATCATAGTGACACGTAGAGTGTACATTTTCTGGTTGCAATGAAAACGGCAACAGCCTTAAACATGCGTGTCAAGTGCAAGTTTAACTTGACTAAAGCTAGCTAGCTTTCAGCCTAAAGTCACACCAACAGCCCAGTGAGGTTAGAATTCTTATACACAGAAAACACAATTGTTGGATGAATAATGGGGATATGTATTTGCTACTTTTAGATCCTTACCACTAGTGGGCAACAATTTAAAGGCAGAGAAGAGTAATAATTCACACGATGATTGACAGAGGGCCTTTTTAGGTAAACATAAACAAAGGTCATTGTTGTCACGAATGCTTTTATTTTTCTTGTGAGATCAGTCTAATATATGTGTGTCAAAACTGTTAAATTTGTGTGGTAGAATATCATCCTGTTTGCCTTTCTGTGCATCCTGTCTCAAAGGTTCTCCACAAAAAGGTGGAAGTGGGGAAGAGATGTGTCACTTTAATAGATCCATCTCACAAGCAGTAATGGATGCATTATTAAAAGATAGACACTGTTCACAGTGTGCGTAATGCCCACATTAAAAATAAAGCCACACCAACAGTGAGTGACTGAAGGCTGACATTTCCTTTGTGCTGCTTGTGTATTCGCTCAACCGCAGTACAGACGCACATTTACAGACACACAGACTCTTCAACGCTAATTTTCCAGTCAGTCTGACATCTTTGATTCTGCTGATTCTCTATGAATAACTCAGTTATGAAAAACAACTCGTGTGAAAACACACATGCACATCTATCTCGTACAGGAGCTGCTGAGACGAACTTTGCTCTTCATTAGTTAAACAACATTCAACCTGGAAAACTGATTTTCATGACAACTGATAAATCTATGTTTGATGTTTTCTGTGTGTGTGTGTGTGTGTGTGTGTGTGTGTGTGTGTGTGTGTGTGTGTGTGTGTGTGTGCAGGTATGCTGACCATCACTGACTTCATCAACATTCTCCATCGTTATTACAAGTCTCCTCTGGTGAGCTGTGTGACCTTTGGATGAAACACGAAAGGCCTATAATTCTGTTTTCCGAATAAAAATCACCTTTCCATACTGTCATCGAGATGCTGACATGTTGTTTGTTTTGTCTGCAGGTTCAGATCTATGAGCTGGAAGAGCAGAAGATAGAGACATGGAGAGGTCTGTGCAACACAACATATATCCTTATATAGTGCTAAATGGATAGTTCAGTTGTGTGAGGCACTTCTCCATAGTCAGTGTCAGGGGCGAGTCTAGGATCAGACCTTTAGGGGGGCTCAGCCCTTAATGAGAATGTGACACGGATACAGTGCCTTGAAAAAGTGTTAACATATTATATATTAGATTCTTTTTAGGGGGGCTTGAGCCCATCAGTGTGTTAGCTACAGTAGATTGCAGTTGATGCCCCCAGTTTGGAGAAGCAGGCAGGAGTACCAACAAGGAAGCAAAGCAATGTACTTCTGTGGACGGGGGCAGCAGCTAAACGCATTTTAGCAAAATCTATATTAGTTTAGGTGTACGCTATATTTCTTACATTTTTAGCGCTTTACCTTGCCGTCAGACAGCCCTTTCTGACTGGGAAGTGAAACCGTTATCTCTGCTCTCTTGAAAGCCACCAGACTCCTTTGACAAAAACAATAATTTTACCTCCCAGAACAATGGAAGCTGCTGGGCTGCTGCTGCTCTCAATTGGTTCGTTTGTTTGTGTCATTTTGTGACATGGTGTTTTAAAAGGGTTAGGAACTAACAAATGAACTAACCGATCGAGGCACAGCGGTAGACCAGCTACTCCCGTGTTCAGACTCCTTTAAAAAAAATTACTTTTTTTAAAGGAGTCTGGCGGCTTTCAAGAGAGCATAGATGAATACAATGGCTTCAGTTCACCGTCGTAAAGGGCAAATATTGATTGTTTTAGGTGTCTAAAATAGGTTTAGCTACTGCACCCGTCCACAGCAGGACGTCATACTGTACAAACACACTTTTAAAAGATACAAACTATCCCTTTAATTAAGAAAACTTAAAAAACAAACATCCATTTGGTTTTTGTAATTTAAGTTAATTTTATTATTTATTTCATTTATTTTATTTATTTATTTTTGTCTCTCTCGACAGAGATCTATCTGCAGTATTCTGTCAACAGACTGATCAGCATCACTCCTGACTGCAGGTGAAACCAGCCTTTGAAATAATTCAGATCTCTGGTGTCTGAGAATGTGATATTTCCATCTTTTTTCATCTTCCTGTATTCCCCACGCTTTTTAATTAGATCTGTTCTTGTCAATTTTAATATTATGTTAAAATTAATGACATTTTTGTGTCACGGCATAACCACAACCCTGGGAAAACGTGCTACTGTTGTTACGTCTAAGGCAGGGGTGTCAAACTCATTTTCACTAAGGGCCACACCGGAAAAAGAGAATCACATCAAGGGCCAGACATGTCTAGTTTATTGACGTGCTTTTGTTACTGCATGTCACTTTTTTAAACATTTTGGTAGTTTTTTCCCTCATTTTTGTTGTTTTTCTTCAGACTTTTTTGTTGCTTTTTCCGACATTTTTGTACGCTTTTTATCACATTTTTGTTGACATGAAGCCCTACAAAAGTCATCAAAAGAGTTCCTTAGCCATCATAGAATTTAGCAAATCAAGAAAAACAATGATACATTTGTTTTAACAACAACCTGTTTTACAGCCTGCATATGGAAACTCTGCTTCTGGGGGAATTTCTGATTCTCAGAGTCGGCAAATCTGCCAAATTCAGCTTTGAATGTCAGGTAATTGCAGTTTCAAAAACACTTTCCTGTGTTTTTGTTTTGGCGCACAACTAGACGGGCCAAAATCTATTGTGAACCCAAATTGATATACGGGCCGGATGTAAATCTGCAACGGGCCGGATTTGGCCCGCAGGCCTTGAGTTTGACACATGTGGTCTAAAAGCTCTCAGCCCTATATGTGAAACTACAGAGCTAAAGACTCAGTTTGCCAGACCGCAGGTGAAATGAGTGGGCCTATCTGTCGTCCTCGGCTCGGCGTTTTTTCGCTCCGTCAGCCGAACAGCTCTCTCTCCGTGATCCGGCGCTAAGCAGCGTCGATGCTCCGTTGACAGTTCACTTGTAGACATTTAAATGAATGCTGACAAAACAGTAGCACAACTTGATGGGGGGGAAAAGGACATTCAGAAGCACATGTCTCTCTTCCAAAACTGACTGTCTCCCAGTCTGTCCTCAACTTCCACTTCCTAAACTTGACGCAGGTAAGCCACACCCACCTCAGCCTGGCAACCAATAGGAAAAATTGTGCCGTGACAGTTGTATGATATTTATATAATGTCTTAAGTTTTTGTTCTATCAGCAGGACGCACTCAGCTCAAATCAAGTGTTCAGAGCTATAGTTCACTGTAGTCTGAGCTGTGGTCTGTTGCATTAAAACTCCCGCATAAAGAACTGAGGGAGCATTGCTGCCTGATAACAGAGCACTAAATGAATGGGTCTTGTTATTCCATGTCACAATCCTCACGTGTAATTATAATGATCCTAATCATGCATCATTTATTGTCTCCTCAGTCTGTTTGATGCCATCTACTCCTTGTTGAAGAATAAGATTCACCGGCTGCCGATCATCGACCCAACATCAGGAAATGTCCTCCATATCCTCACACACAAACGCATCCTCAAGTTCCTCCATATATTTGTAAGACTTCTTCTTCCCTTTGTAATGAACATTTGTCCACATCTTTTTACTTACTGATCAACAAAACACATTTAAAACCAACCAACCAACCATTTAAAACACAGAATTCTGAAAATTCCTACAAATAAGAATAGAAAAGAATGGGAGACAGCCTCCATCTGTTCCCGAGAGGAAGAGGATTTCACTTTCAAAATAAAAGACATAGTTTCTTTTTATTCTGATTGGATAGGAAGAAATAGATATGGAAAACTATTGGATTTCTGTAAAACTCTTTTCATTTTCATTCATTTGGTTTCATTTTTAGAACTTGTATACTAGTTTTCTTTCTTCCCCTTCCCTCCAGGGATCTATGATTCCTAAACCCAGATTTCTTCAGAAGCGGATCAATGAAGTGGCAATCGGTACCTTCAAACAGATTGCGACAGTCCAGGAAACGGCCTCTGTCTATGACGCTCTGTCCATTTTTGTAGAGAGAAGAGTGTCTGCGCTGCCTGTAGTCAATGAGCAAGGTAGTCTAACATCATGCTGGCATTTGGTTGTTAAAAAAAAAGAGTCATTTTGTTTGTTTTTATGTATTAGAATCATAGTTTAGTTTCAATCGAAAAACACTTTGGATCCATTGCATTACTACATTACAGTACTGAAATGAATGCTTGATGTTCAGGCCAGCTGTCAATAATCAACAGTCAGCCAGACTCGCTTGTGATTTCTTTCCAATATTGATTTTCTTTTATGCATAATACGTTTTGAGTTGTTGTTGAGTTTATTCTGTGGTCTGTTCATCTCTCTGTGTCTCCTCTGCAGGTAAAGTCGTGGCGCTGTACTCCAGGTTTGATGTCATTGTAAGTTAGTTTCACAAATCCTTTAGTCTTGTGATTCGTTTCATTAGTTTTATAATTGTTGTTTTCTTTTGCAACACAGGAGTACTAGTGAAAAAGTGAAAGACATAACAGTTCTGTCAACAGTAAATTAACTGTGAGCCAGAATGTTGTTTTAGCAACCAAAAGGCTAGCTTCAGTCAGGACTACTGTGATTGAAAAACAAATACATTTAATTATATATTTAATATAATAATTCAATTAAACATAATTTAGCTTAGAGTTACAGTCACAGAATAGCTGTGATGCATGTCAACATTAAATCTGACAAAACAGGACGTATACAACATTGTCAATTAAACTGCTCTGGATCGCTTTGTTTTCTTTTTTTTTATCTCTCTATCATTCAGAATCTCGCAGCCCAGAAAAACTACAACAACCTGAACATGACAATGCAGGAAGCCATTTCCTCCAGGGCCTGCTTTATGGAAGGAGTCCTCAAGTGTTACCCTTACGAGACACTTGAGACCATCATCGACCGCATCGCCAAGGCTGAGGTATCACACATGCATCAACAGTCTGACTGACTTTTCTGTATTAAAGCAACACCAAAGATTCTTTTGTACCTTAAAATAATGTTTTTCAAAATCGTTTCAGTGGTTCATCAACTGGTAGCAGGGTGAACGGCACTTCTGCATTCGCTTTGCGGCCCTCTATCTGCTATAACCGCACTATGCAAGTTTGCCAGATCGGGTAGCGGATCTGTAGTTCCAATGAGACATAATGAGACATTACGACAGCGGTAATGGACAATTCCACTTCCAACCTGTAGGGGGACCGAAGAGGAAAAGTGCTTTGGTGTTGTTTTAAATGTAGGATGAATAATGTTCACATGTTGATTGATGTAGAGTAAGGTAAAGGTAAAAAGTAGTTAAATACTTTACAAATATCTCTTTTAGGTACATTTTGAACAGATAGACAAATGTGCGATTAATTGGCGATTAATCGTGATTAACTATTTTAATCGTCCCTTTTGTTAGATTAGGATTAATGAAATTCTGCCGGATGTCCCTCATTTTCGGCCAGATGTCCGTCACCTTCCGCTGTCTTTGTGTTGGCATTCTAAACTCCGGTGGATTTCTGAGGACTATGGTTAACTGCCCCTCAGATCTCTGCAGGGTAAATCCAGACAGCTAGCTAGACTATCTGTCCAATCGGAGTTTTCTTTTTTCCACCAAAACAAGTTCCTTCCCGAGGCTATTCTGCAGAGGCACTGTCATTGTGTCCGGCGCTAAGCGCCAACCCAAGACGATTGCCTGTGATTGCCTTAAAGAAATGCCAATAAACCAGAGCACTTTTTTTTCCTATCCTGGAATTCTGTGTGGACTCGCCAGACCTTCCTCCGCAGCGCTGTGGAGGAAGGTCTGGCAATGCAAGACTAAGATTAAGAGGATGTAAGTGAATTTGATGAATTAGACCTCTACAATGCAAACACACACCTCCTACTATGATATTGCTCTGCTAGCTATATGACCCACAAACTAACGGTCAAGTGTGGGTTTATATGATGGGTGAGGTTAGTTGGCCGCCCACCATGACGTTTGATTGGATACATTCATGTAACTGCCGCAGAGTTAAGTTCAGTAATCAGAAAGTCACCAGAAATATTTTTACATTTTACAGAAAGAGAAAAGAGGGATACAAAAGTACTATTAGAACTATTAGTATTATTAGAACTTTTCTTTAAATCTCTCTGTTAGACGTCACGGTTGGCTTTTCCATGAGATGTTTAGAACAGTAACCTTAACAGCAGGGCTGTAGCACTTAAGTCCGGACTCGAGACGTTTTTCTATTGTCTCAGACTAGCCTCGGACTCAGCCATTGGACTGGCCAAATATTGTAGTTGGTCTTGACCGAGTCCAGCACTATATGTTTTTTTTCTAAAGTAACTTCCTCCTTTAAAACAAAAGCATTGATGATGCGCACTTGTTCAGAAAACAGGTATTAGTTTAATTCAAAATCCATCTAGAAGTGCATTGGCATTCTTTGCCTGGTAAAAGCCTGGCTGTGTCATATACCTCATCATCAGGCATTAATCATTTTCAGGATTCTTTCTTTTTTCTGTCTCGGCCATGACTGTCTCTCATTTGGACTCGGTCTTGACTTGGACTTGAATCTCTTTAGACTCGGTCTTGACTCTGGTTTGACTAGTCCTGGTCTTGGACGTGTCTTGGACTTGACAAAGGTGGACTTGACTACAGCCCTGCTTAACAGTTTTTTGTTTATCTTTCTTTGTACTTTTCTTTCTCACCTCCAATACCTGACGCAAGTTGTTAGTGATAGTGAATATTTTACTTTATAGGCTTTAGAAGGATAATAACCAAATCCTTTTCCTCGCAGGTGCATCGTTTGGTGTTGGTTGACAGTGATGACGCGGTGAGAGGGATTGTCTCTCTATCTGACCTTCTCCAAGCCCTGGTTCTCACTCCTGCAGGTATTGATGCACTGTACTCCTAATGCCAATCCTTCAATTCATCCCTTCTTTTCCTCAATCCTTGGTTATCTGTCCGTCTACCTTCAAATCCTCGAAGCTTCCTGCTCCTTCTGTTGATCTGTGCTCCTTTTCCTGTAAAAAAACTCTTCTTCATCTTCAACTTTTCGTCCTGCTAAAGACATTAAGGGTCTTTCTTCTCTTCCTGTGAAGTTTTCTGATGTCAGAGTTACATCTCTGTCAATTGCCTCCTTCCCTGAAATCTCCTGATCCTTTCAAGCATACTTACCATGACCGTCTCTTTCTGCTCCTTCAAAATTCTCATCTTCATTGGGGACAAATATCCTTACATTTCTTATAAAACTCATTTGAAGCATTAAACTAAATGTTTCCAGAATTTGCTCTGGTACACCCTGCACCTGGAAAATAAACAAAAGCCCCCTCAAAACCCCCTGCCCATCCACAATCAACGAATGCTTAATCTTCCAATCCAACTTTAAAACCAGTTCAGTTACCGCCACCGAAATCCTGCAATCCTACCTACCAACCAACCAAGTTTCCTTATCGTCTACGTTCTACAAAGTCTGACACCCCCCCCACACCCCCCCCCCCCCCCAACGTCTTCACGCTGCAGTTCCTCCTCTGAAACCACCTCTTAGGCAACACATCCCAGGTAGGAAGCCCAACTTAAGCTGCCGGTGGCTGCTTGTCTGAGCTTGCATCTTCACTTTTCCTTTGAATTACAAAGTCTTGCTGCTGCCTGTTGTGGTTCTTCTGTAGAGTCTCCCAGAGGATCATGTGAGGGGGAATTGGTACTTTTAGCAAGAACAACAAATTGAAGGAATTATACATGTGGTTCTTGTTCACAACTTCACAGTTTTCTTTCAATTTAGCATAATGTATATTCATGTAATACTGAATATGATTATTCTTGATTATTATGATATATATATATATATATATATATATATATATATATATATATATATATATATATCCTGATAGGGCAGTAAATCTCAAATCATTTACTTTCAAGATGCCCACATGCTGTGATTTTTATTCCAATGTTGTACCATTCCCACCCATCTCTGCTTTAAGAATCTGTTGATATCTGGGGACAGATGTGTCTGTGCTCATATAACTAAAGTCATGGTAAAATAATATTTTGTATTAGCGAGCATGTGAGAGAAAGTTCAGTCTGATTCCTTATGTGACATCCTCCTTCCTCATCTGATGATCCATGTTGAAGCTGAATCTGAAGAGTCAATATTGACGTATGTAGCCCACTAGAAAAATTATGGAAATAAATATGAATATTATTATTATTATTATTATATTATGATTATAATATAATAAAATAAAACTTAGTTAATCTATTATTATAAATGCATAGTTATTATGAACCAATTAAAACATTGATTCAAGAGTTGATCCCGCCTTGATTGATAGGTGACAGCGGATGCTTCTCTACCACACACGCAGCACACAGCCAGCCTGTTAGCGGCCGATGCGAGGAGATAACAGGGACATTAACATCTAAATATAAATGCATATGTCATCTAAACACTTGGAAAAGTACGTTGGGAACTGTACCGCTGCCAGGGAGCCTTGAGGGATTTTCGTCGAGTTTTAACCGACGTGAAACTTGGTGAGTTAGCCCAAGCGATCGAAGTATTGAGTGCTATGCTACAGTAAGCTAATGCTTACGCAGCATGTCATGTATTTCAGATTATGTTGCCATATTAATGCATATTAATGTGTCAATTTCGGTTTTATATTAAAGATAGTCTAAGTTCATTCACAATATACAATTGGGTTATTAAGAAGGTAATTTGCAGTATGTATGTAAACTATATTCCTGTATTTTGAGTGCATGGTTTCAACACGTGCATCTTGCTTCAGTTCTGGTTAACACTGTTGGTATGCATGGTGTAAAGAGATCAAGACATATGGCTAGAATGGGAAATGTATTTGATTGCAGAATTGTACAAGAAATGAGTACTGGGTGTAACATATGTTTAATACACTGTACTTACCTCATGTATAATATGTTACCATATATTTCTTTGTTATTCTGACCTTTTTTTACACAGGTCAGGTTTTTTGGGTTCCTTGGAAAGATTTGAAGTTTGATGGCGAGCCACCCAACTAGAGCTACAAAATCTTAAAGGACGGTATTTTATTTTATTTTATGCCATGGACTAAAGGCAAGAGCGAGACACTTGTAAAGAAACACTTTTGAATATAGAGGGTTTTCACCGACATCACGTTCTGGGTGGTAACCTAGATGCGCGGCCATATTGGAGGCACTCGGTGTAAACAACTGAATGGAGTAATGGAGTATTGTGCACTTTGGATACTTTAATACTTTATGTCTAAACATTACAAAAGCTCATCAAAACGCGTCCAAGATGCAAAGGCATGGGAGGACTTGGACCACAAAAAAGGCACGATATTTTGAGAAATTACAGTTTACTGGCGGTGCAGATCCCTACAAGTTGGCTCCCTCTTCTTGGATCCATGGCGACCCGGTGATTCTTCCTTCAGTTGCATATCCCGATATAGTCAACTACCTGGTTTTCTCGCCAAGCCCATACACAGCGGAAGACCTTAAATCCTACAAAAGTTTGGAGGCTTATAACCAGATGGTGTGTGGATGGGTGAGGGAGACGCACCGTTGTGTTGTGAAGGCCAAAGTAAGTAATGCAATAACGTCTTTAATCAACCTAACCTTAACTGTATGATATCATTGTGATACTCAAGGTGTAGCCAAGTGACTCTCAATCGTTTTTTTTTCATTTCAAAGGCCGAACAAGACAGAGTTTTCCCTCGTAGATCCTGGTTGAGCTTTGCCAACCACAAGCGCCTCCTTTCCTCTGATAACCTCTGGCATTCCTCTCCCGGGTTTTTAATAACTTTTGGAAGTCGATAATATTCCAAATGTTTTTCTCGGTCTGACCTATTGGTACAACCTAAAACACAGCAATAATTAACCATTTTCCTTGACGCCGTTCGGAATCTACTTCAGTGCCTGTGCTTTGTTGTGTTGCGGAGTACCTCCAACATGGCGACTTCGGGTCTGATGACGCGTCGTGAAAACCCTCTATTGTATTTGATTTATTTTATTTTCATTGTATACACTATATAAACACCTTAGGCTACTTAGAGGGTGCACCCTAGGATTTTATATTCATGCTGTATACTATTCATGCCCACAAATATATAAATATTTTCATTCTTTCTTTAATAATTGTGTCGTTACGGTTATTGTTTCAGTCCACTACCTCCTACTTATCTAAATCTTCTGAAACCTAGTCTAGATAAATAACCTACATTGTAGACATTTAATAAGTGCTACACATGGTTTGTGTTTTGGGAAATGAAAGTGATGTCACAGAGGTCAGATTGATTGGATTTAGTTATATGTGTAGCCACCTGTGTAGCTGTCTGGATGTCACTTAGATTGGCCTCTTCTAGCCTGACATATCTGCGTTTCAAGTCCCCCACCATTGGCTTTACTTTCCTGAATATTTTAGCCTTTCTTCGTCAATTAAACTGTACAAAAATTGCATATTTGGGGTTCAAAGTTTATTCTGACTTTGAAAAAGTAAGGTAAACAAACTCCCCACATTTAGTAGCTCCCATTTAGTAGAGCATTTGCTGATATTATATCCTCATCAGCAGACTTTGGAGTTCAAATTTCAGCTCTAAATTCCTATTTGCACGTATTACCAGGGGACCTCACGTGTTTTAGAAATTATCCCCCTCATGTCTGTAACCGTGCAGCTCATTTGCACACTGACGTTATCCCCCCGGCTATGATGTCAAGGCTCACTATTAACAGTTCACAAAAACTGTTGAGGCTGTTGGAAGATAGAAAAATTTTGCTTACCGCATGCTGCCATGCATGTCATCCAACTCATCATCTTTCCAGATTTTGCTCTTCTGATGGATTGGCGCTTTCTCTTTCTGTGAATGGGTCTCCATGCTGTATAGCGAGATGAGCCTCCTGAATTTGCACCCAAGATGCATTGCAAAAATTTAATTTATTGTTGCCAACGCAGCCTCCATAATACTTGACCAGGAAGAAGGTAGAAAAGAGGCACGGAGCAAACAAAAAACATTGGAGAAAAAAAAAATATTTTAGAGCTGTAACAATTCCAAATTTTGCTGTCTAATTAATTGTCTCAGAAATAATTGTGATTAACAATAGAATTGTCTCTTTCAGTCAAATTCAAAAACAGTCAAGTTTAAAATTTGAACTTTAAAAAGTTTCAAATGAATTCCAGGATACATCTTTTGTTATATATCGCTGTTATGTGACTGAGATGATGTAGTAACACAATTACACAGCCTATGAAGTAGATGCCTCTTTATTATCATAAAATAAAATTTTAACTGTACCCCCCCTTGTCATTTTTGTTGCTATGAACGTGTACAGGATCAAGTGCCAACCAATAATCACTTACATAATTGTAATATGGCATATCCAAACAAAATCAACAATTACCATGAACAGTCATACCCCTTAGGACCTTAGCTAATGTAAACAATCAGGGGTGATTCTAGGATCAGACCTTTAGGGGGGGCTCAGCCCCCTAATGAGAATGTGACACGGATACAGTGCCTTGCAAAAGTGTTAACCCCCCCACTAAATCAGTAATTTCATTAGCCGATAATCTCTAAACTAGCTACTGGACAACAATGTCAGCTAACGTTTTTTGACACTATTAACACGACGATGGAACTAAACCTGACACTTTATAAGTCACAGTAATAACGACCCGATAACGATTTGACACAGTGTTCTAACATTGAGCAATTTTAGTTGCTTACGTCTGCGCCCTGAAATGACCAACTTCTTCTATGGGGACAACCAACGTTAAACTTCACAACCACACTCCTGCTCTCCCTCTGACAGATCAGATAGAGCCTCAGCCAAAGGCGGGAGTCTGGCACAACCACCTCCGATTGGCCAACACTACGTGTCTGTTAACCCTTTCCTTGACTGGGTTACAGGTGCATAGCATTGGCGACAGCCACACAGGATAGTAAACCTGCTTCAAGCCCTTTGAACCTGTAATTGTTTGTCCTCTGTCACTAACAGACAAGTTTGCAAACTCTGACTTGAAGCACTAAAATTAAAATTAAAGCTGCAAACAGCGTTGGACGGGCCCTACTCCTTGCGACCGCGCATTTGCGCGGCACTCAGACACTGCAAATCATCACCAATGAAAAGGGAACTCCCTGCTGAGCTCAATGATACCTCAAACAAGACTCTACGTAATACAGTTCATTAGCTGTGGAAGGGGGCGTGGCTTAAGCATAGGGGGCGGGCCAAACCATCACCAATTAATAAGGAACTCTCTGCTGAGTTCAATGATACCTCACACAAGGGTCTACGTCAAACGGGTCATAAGTTATAAAAAGGGGCGTGGCTACAACATAGGGGGCAGGTCAAACCATCACCAATCAAAAAGAAACTCTGCTGAGTTCATTGATACCTCACACAAGACTCTACCTTAAATGGGTCACCAGTTATGACAGGCCCGTGGTTTAAGCATAGGGGGCGGGCCAAACCATCAACAATGAAGAAGGAACTCTGCTGAGTTCAATGATACCTCACACAAGACTCTACCTTAAATGGTTCAAATGTTATGAAAGGGGGCGTGGTCTGCGTAAGCGGGCGTGGTTAAAGTATAGGGGGCGGCTCAAAATGGCGGACTTCCTGTTGGGTTTAGGGTATGGCTCCAATGATGTTTTTTTGTACGTCTTGACATGCTACATATGCGTACCAAGTTTCATTAGTCTACGTTAAACGTACTGCAGGGGCTCAATTTCTTGAATTTTGTAGGGGGCGCTAGCGAGCCATTTTTGTGCGCCTATTCCCGAAACCCTTAAAATATGTAAATTTTCACCAGAATTGATGCGACCGCCAGTTTTAGTGAGTTTTTGAGTATGTTAAGCCCCTCAAAAAGGCGATTAATTTGCCGGAAGAAAGGAAAGGAAAGGAAGAATTCCTTTTCAATTCCAGTTTCAATAGGGCCGTACAAAAATGTACGCGTTATGCTCGGCCCTTAATCGCGTCATGATTAACGCGTTAATGCTGACAACCCTAGTAATAATTGTTACAGGCCTACCCCAAATCACAAGATGTCAACTCGCATGGGATTTATGTTATCTACCTCTGTGTTTGGCGAAATATGGTTTCTAATTTGCGTTGGATTTTTGTACTTGAAGAATTACGGACATGGCAGATTTGCATGGGATTAAGATCACAGATCTTTCAATTATTATAAATTACGTCCCCAGGTAATACTAGTTGTGAATAGGTGTGAATAGTGCTTTAAGTTTTCACAGTTTTCACAGAGTTGTAGATGTTCAAATGTACTCTTTTTGGAAGCTATTAGGACTTCTCGTCCATGTTGGCTTTCGAACATGATAACTGGGCAAACATCCATCAGCTGATGAGGATGTGTTATGATTAAACACTTAGGAGCAGCTCCTAATGGACCTTGTGGTGAGACGTTAATTAACATGTTAGGCTGAAGACCTTAGAAAGCAAGCCTGCCTTCATCATCCCTGACTTTTGTCGGCATGTCATTAGTATGCTGCATTTACATCATACCAGATTTACCTTAAATATAAGCAGCCATCTGGGAGACTATATTTGTACAAGTGGGTTGACATTTCCCACTTGGTTTTACAGTACAAGTCCTCCAGTGGTCAGTATATCTGCTCCCTGAAGTCGGCCTGAGTTTATCACACAACATGTGATCAAAAATACGTGCCTCCAATCATTTTTTCACGGCTGTCCAATTATGTAAACAGCCTTATCCACCCAGGCTGTACAAATACTTTATCAGCCAGTTTTTCTGGTTCCTCTGATATGATGTGAACTTTGAGTTTCAGCATTGATGAAACATTCTGTAGCATTACACTGTGTGCTTAAGTGCCTGTCCTCTGTCTACAAACAATGTAAATATTGAATAGATTGTAGATTTAGTGTTGTGAATGTGTATACAGTTGTATGAGATTGTACTCCTTACTGTAGCAACACCACACATTTTCAACTGGACAATCTTTGGTTAAAGTGAGGTTATAGTCACTTAAGTTAAACTTGGTGTCAGAATGAAAAGTGAAATGAATGAAAAGGTTTTCCTCCGTTCTTGTTAACTTTTACTTTTCATTTGTTCTTCAGATATTTACGAGGGATCGAGCTGTCAAGACTGAAGAAAACAAGATGAAGATTGACCACATTAAACAAGACTGAAGTGGCAAAATAAATTTGCAAAGCAGGGCTGTGACTGAGAGGTCACTGGTTTCAATCCCAGTCCGGAGGACAAATTAATTAATCTTCTCTATGAGCACCAATAATGTGCCCTTTAGCAAGGCACCATATTCACAAGGGAAGCTGCTCAGTCGGTCACCAGTAGAAGACGTGTGGTTGTGCTGGGAAGTTACCAGTGTTGAACTTTATCACAGGTGTGACTGGAAAGCAGCGTTGAACTGATGATGCACATATCAAGAGACTTTTAATCTTGACTTATTAAGCATCACATTTGAGTTTATTTAGCAAGTTCTGTTAACGTGGAAATTGAATTGTTGATACGACATGTAAAAAAAAAAAAAAGATGGTATGTTTAATGGTTTTGACTTTCTGGTCTTTGAATGATTTCAAATTAGTCATTCATATATTGGAAATATTGGATCTTTGGAATTAGTTTTAGTTTTTTTAGCCCAACGAAAATATGCAAAACAAGACAAACAAGCGGTAAAATAAAGAACATGTCATCAGAAGAAGAGCACAAACGAGCAAAGCAAGAGACATTTCAAAAGCAAGGAGCGAGATATAGACGTATACGATCTTTTAGCCTATCTATTCATTTCTACCATATATCTCAGCAACTTAAAGTAGTTGACAAAGTCTTACATCAACACAGTGAAAGAGGGAGTACAACGTTTCCACTTACAAATATAAATATGATATTTACCGAAAATAATCGCAAAAATAACAAGCGTCTGAAATGTTTGCGTCCAAGGTTTCCATGAAATAAGTTATATCGTTAGGAAATGACAGTATATGTTATCCATTTTTAATGACAACCAATTATGAATATTAGACAAAAACACAAAAAATAAATGGTCAATGGTTTCAGCTTTGGAAG
Source organism: Sander vitreus (assembly GCF_031162955.1). NCBI lineage: Eukaryota > Metazoa > Chordata > Actinopteri > Perciformes > Percidae > Sander > Sander vitreus. Next base: position 26,433,574 of record NC_135865.1, read on the forward strand.
AACAAAAGGTGCAAGGAGCAACTTTAAATTTAAATCGGTATGTTGCTGCTATGATGTTAAAATGGGTTTCTGTAGGGCTTTAGGAGCAATGGGACACGATATATAAGAAGAAAAAGACTGTCTCCTTAAAGGGGACCTCTATGTTATCCTGTACAGAGCAGGAGTTGAAGTTGCCACATTGTATTTCATTTAAAAATCAGACTGACTGACAGACAGAAATTGACATCACCAACACAGAGAAGGCAAGGAAGGTGCAATCAAGAGAAAACTGCCTAATTCTTTGAATCATCTGAAGTACAGTAAAAGGATGGGAATCGCTTTACAGATTTTTGTTATTGGATCTTGGAATTGTGATCACATTTTTGTAAATGCACTCATGTTTTAATCACTGTGAAAAAAAGAATAAATGTTTTTCTTTTAAAGTGTACTGGTAACTACAATACGTAGAGGCACTATAGTTTTAGGTGATTTCTGATTAATTAATTTGATATGGTGAAGAACCCGCAGTGTAATCTCGGACAGATGCTGTATCAAATACAAGGGTAAAAGCTCAATAATAACAAGGTAATAAGGGGGTGTAATACCATTGCAATTACAAAGATAATGTATAGGCGGACTGGCAATGCCATAAGGGCCGATGCACTCTTGGGCCGATTTGGGCTGCTGGGGAAAAAAAAAACACTAGTTTGACAAAAATATGTAAGACTGTATGGCTGCAGCCTGGAGACTCCTCTATGGTGCCGTCGGGTTTCTACTTTTCAAAATAAAAGCTTGCGTCTGGTCCGCTATGTCTTCGTACGTTTGTGTTTTGGTCATTTAAGTATGTAATAATATGTTTTAAATATGCACCATCGTATTCTAAGATGGTGCCTTGGTAGTTTATTTGAAGGTTTTATGAATTGTGTGAATTATATCATTTTGAAAGCCTGTAAGTGCGCCTCATGCTGCTGGTGCCATAATATCACGTGAGCCTGGTTTTTGCAATCATAAAGCAAATAATGTCCCTGTCTGAAATTGGGCCGGTAAGGGACGGAATTGCCAGGGCCAAATTTTTGTCCCAGTCCGCCCCTGTAGGCTGGTAATATCTTGGTAATAATTAGTGGTCATATTGTGGTTCAATCTTTACAATAGGGTAATAATGGAGCAAAAAGATTAGAGTAATATCGGGTAATAAAAACAAGACAATGTGAGGTGGATGAGCAGGTTAGCAAGCTACTATATTAGAAAATAGGGAAACGGGTAATTATAAGGGATAACAAAAGGTAATATGCTTACAGTGTGAAAGTGAAATTGTTATGTTTTTGCAGTAACCATAGGTAAGTATCAGTATAAAAGCTAATTTACACTTTAAACGGTGTGATTTCCTCTAAGTGATTTGGTAATAATACTTTAAACTTAACACCAAAAGTCAGAGGTCATTTCCTGGAAACACATCTGGTGGTTTCAGTGAAATAAACATGAATCATGGTGGGAAAATACCTGGGTTTCATTTTGTTTTGTTATTTTTAAGTTATCTTCAATCCAAATGCTGTCTGCTGATCCTCTCTGACTGACGGTGTGTCACTGCTCTGTTTACCAGGGGTGGGTTTGTTAACTCTACCACTTCCATACATCCTGGTACATCACATGATTATCAGGCTACATGACACACACACACACACACACACACACACACACACACACATTAGGTAAGTAGCTCTGCCTCTGCTTGTAGCTTGTCATTCCTGTGATCTCCTGATAAATGTTATGTTATTGTTAATAAAAACTTCAGGAGGAAGCAGTTGTTATCTAACCACTGTCACTGACTCACTGGATAATTGGATAATTAGACAGGCGATGGAAAGAAAAACAGCATTGCAGAGGAAGTTGGAACGTTTTGAGCGACAAGTTAATGCATTGCTGGTTTAATTCTTGTCGTGGGATGTTTTGACAATAACTACAATATAAAATATTGCCAGACTTATCCTTTGCCTCCTGTGTATTAATAGTCAACCATGAAATGACACTAGTCAGCCGCACTCATAAATAAATAACTGAATATGAGCATCAGTCCACTCTGTCTTGCTCTGCTAACCATGCCAAACATATCACACGTAAATCATATTGTTCTACCTGTAATATTTTATGCTTCATGTTACATTTTGTTAAAGCAAGAAATAACAGCAATGCTACTGATCATAATACACTCAATACTACAGTACTACTTCACACAAGTATTCAACAGTATTCAGATTACTACTCATACTGCTTCTACTTTTATGGCAACACTAACACCATAGCACTAGTGATACCAGTGCTTTATCTATAATTGTGTGATATAGTGTGAAATAAGTTATAAAATCATCAGAAACACTACAAATGATAAAGTCATAGACAAATATAATATTCGAACTCTTGAACTTCCCAGCAGGTAATCAAGGAAAAATAAATAAGGCGTGGGCCATGCATCGGCCACATGCTCCCTCTGCTTTACAACTTCATACTCTGAACAAACATTTCAACCACCAATCACTAGGTCAGGCAGTTACTTCACCTTAACGTCTGACTTTGACTCTGTCTGAGCGAACACATTCCGACAGGATGCAGCCGAGCGTGTCCAGCTGCCGGAACTGATGAGTAACACTGACTTCTGACTGGCCAAATGGATCCCAAACTAAGGTATGGCAACGGCTCTGACCTGTGGTTACTGCAGTGATGTTTGGTGTTGAGTCAACGGGCTAATGTTTTCTTTAACTGTGGTTGGATTTTTTTTACACTCTGCTAACCGGAACTGAATGTAGTCAATGTGTAGTTTAGTTTCCATGATCAAGACCAAACCCAAAAAAGACAACAATCATTCAAAGATTGTCAACTTTTTGTTGTCTTAAGTGTACAGTATCAGCAGATATCAGGGCTGTAAAATCCACCTTTGTCGAGTCCAAGACAAGTCCAAGACCATGTTTACTAGGACTAGTTGAGACTGAGTCTAAAGAGGTTCAAATCCAAGTCAAGACCGAGTCCAAATGAGAGACTGTCAAGAAAAAAAATGAATCCTCTTCAAGACCACCTACTTCCCTGTTTAGAATTTATCTGATGCGAGGGACAGTATATCTTCTATTTTAAGATGATCATTTTGCTTTATTATTTGTAATAATCAAAAAGCAAGTGCAGAGTAACACAGTATAGGATTATATGAGGCCATATTATTTACTTTAGGTATAAAATGGAAATGTTCCCATTCTTGAAAATGATTGATGCCTGATGATTGAGGTATATGACGCAGCCAGGTGTATACCAGGCGACCAATGCCAATGCCTGTTCCAGATGGAATTTGAATTAAACTATTACTTGTTTTCTGAACTAGTGTACTACATCAATGGTTTTGTTTTGAAGGAGGAAGTTACTTTAGAAAAAAAACATATAGCGCTGGACTTGGTCGAGGCCAACCATAATATTTGGCCAGTCCAATAGCTGAGTTCGAGACAAGTCAGAGTCTGAATACTAACAAGTCCGAGACAATAGAAAAGTGTCTCGAGTCCAAGAGCGGGCTCAAGTACTACAGCCCTGGCAGATATACTATATACTACACTACGTGTAGTTTAGTTTCCGTGATCAAGACCAAACCAAAAAAAGAGAGAGAAAAAGTACTTAAAAGGTTCGAAGATTGTCGTCTTTTTAGTTTCACACTTCTGTAAACATAAAGTCAGTGTTGTCTTATATACAGTATCAGCAGAAAATATCAAAGTGTCCTCCTCATTCATTTCATTGAGACCACTGCTTAAACACAGCAGAGGCTCTGGAAAATGCAGGATTATCCGACAAAACAATTCAACTTATTCTGAAACCAAATGCAGCGTCATCCAGTAACAACCCGTTCTCACTCCCAACTCGTAATATACTGGCGCTTGGGCAGTGGCTCTCAGCATCAGATACCGACGCAAAAATCCTCTTTCAGCGTATGTATGGAACTCACCGGGCAGAGCAGCAGCTCGACGGCGGCGGCAGTGCAAGATGACGTAGTATTAAAAGCGACAACAGTAGCGAGTAGTATGAAAGAGGGAAGTACTTGGAAAGGACGTTGGTTGGGGTGGTGGATGGGTCAAACAACACAGGACTTTCACCCAGGAGACCGGGGTTTGTGTCCTGTTCTTGTCCCGCGTGTTACAGAAACGTACATTTTGTAACCCCACCTTTTGTTCCTAAACCTAACTGTCCCGTTCTTGTGCCGCATGTCAGTTAAACGTACATCCCGACCCAGAGCGTTGAAAAGTGACGCCAAGAGTCCCGACCAAGCGCGTCTAAATGGAGACTTTTTGTGTCAATAACAAGCGCCAAAGGCACCTGACCAAGTGCTGCTAATTGACGCGATGGGAGTGAGAATGTGTTGCCAGTAACACACTGAATTGGCCAATCAAATATGTGCATGTAAGCGCACCTTCCTGGTAGATTTATTTGCAATGTAAATGTGGTAATTAAACTGTTTATGTTACCGAGACTGAGGATACAAGGATTGTCACCATTGTAACTTTCCGTATTTGTAAAATTATGAATGAACAGCTGTGCAGCATTTTAGTATACCCCAAAACTCATAGATGTAAATACTCAAACTGGACTTCTTGTAAACATGCTAAGGGAAAATCCAGTTACTGACCATCAAATCATTCTGCCTATGTAGTAAGTCAGTGTGAAGCATAAAAGTAGGTAAATGTTATATATATTATTATATAAAATCTGTTATATCAGACCTGTTTGATACCCAAACTTAGCTAAATCTTCATTAGCAAACATAATCTCATGTTTATAAAAAATACTTCAACATTCGAGGGATAATGCTTTTTTGCTGTATCACCAAAAGTTGCATTAAATCTACCATTTGTATATACACTTGACATTGGGTGAGCAAACAGGGTTAGCGTATTTCCAATAGTCTGGTGATATTTTTTATTTTTCTTATCAACACATTCCATTAAAAGACCAAAACCAGCAATACATTGATCCTACGAAACAAGTACTGCCTGATGTGTCTTCTTTCTCTGCCCCATAGAGCTCAATTCTTGTCCAAAAATTATTAAAAACACATTACACTGCAGGAAATGCTTATTTGTGCATCTAACCCATATTCATCCATGGCGGAAAATAGTCCCCAATGAATGCACGAATTTCCTGCAGTTTGAGGAATGTTTTATTGAATTTGTAACTTGTTTTTAAAGATGTATGTCTTCAGGGACCACGGGGCTTGGGTGAGTGCCACAGACGAGAGATGGACTAATGCATTGTTGGTTTAATTCTTGCCATGGGATGTTTTGACAATAACTATAGAATATTGCAAGACTTATCCTTTGCCCGCTGTGTATTAATATGGATCCATGCAGTAACGCCAGTCAACAGCCACACACATAAAGAAATAACTGATATGAGCATCAGTCCACTCTGTCTTGCTCTGCTAACCATGCCAAACATGTCCAACTTCAATCATATTGTTCTACCTGTAATATTTTATGCTTTATGTTTCATGTTAAAGGAGATATTTTCTCATATTTGCACCGTCACTCTCACCTGTAAAAACTGAACTGATTGAGAAAACAGTTGAAATCCTTTTATGATTCTGTAAACAGTGATGTATATACTTTCTAAGACATGTGAATTGCTCTTAAATGGAACGAGCAGGGCAGGTCCCTTTACCTAAACCACAAACTAACACAACACTGTAAAGAAAATGAGCCGCTGGAACCACAGCCAGTAAAACATTGGGCAGGATAGAATCACAATATTTTCTTTAGAACGAGGAGGAAGAAGCCGAGCTGGACAAGGGATATTCAAGACTGGATCAAGTTAATTATTTGGACATGAGGAAGCAGGTGTGGAGAGTACACAGACGTTTTCCCTGAGGATGAGTTTCTTTATTTTCAGTGCAGTCAAGTCAAATGATAAAGGCACTACTAGTGAAGGAAGGGCTGTAAAGAGTGAGCAAATGATGATGACTGACACATAATTCTGTGCTGGAAATGACCCAGGCTCACTCAGGTGATAACAGCATGATGTCTTATTCAGCTTTGTCCAAGACAGGGACAATGTCTTATGTTGTAGTCTGAGCAGAGAGAGATGAAGAGATAACAAATCACCACACTCCCTTTAAGCACACAGAATGCAGGAAAGCAACCAGATGTGAGTTGTTTTGAGTTGTTTTGGTGGAAGTTAGTTTTTAGTTGTAACCCGAAGGACCCGAACCCTCCTGGTGCCTGTTAGTGGAAAAAGAAATACGTCTCTGGACTTCAGCAGAATGGATTCCTCAGACAGTTCTGATACCCAGCAGCGGTGAGCAGTTTAAATGATTTTTGTTTTTGAATATTTTGTTGCATCTAAGTGACTTCTGTGTTACTTTTGACAATCCAGGATCCATAAGCTATCAGTCTGTCAGTTGAATAAAATATTCTTAGTTTTTACACTTAAGTTTTCAATTAAGGATATCTTTTTCCTGTTTTTGGAGACTGGTGGTACAGTGAAAAAAATAAACTCTGAGATAATGGTCAATATTTATAAAGGAAATATCAGAATTCTTGAAGTTAAAATATTGTAAGAATTAGGTTAAAAAAGGAGTCATATAATGGGAACATAAACTGTTCTTAAACAATTTTGTTTAAATTTTAAATGTTGTTTCCAATACTCAGTACAACTTAATAAAGTCTTTTGTGGCACCTCGGTTTTTACAAAAAATAATTATATTTTATTTATTACCAAGGAATGTTTTTGCAATAGTAAACTGAATTTAAAGAGTATTTGAAGGTTGTTGTTAGAGGGAATACTTCATGGGACTTTATTGCAAAGCATTTTTCTTTTCTTTTTACAAAATGTTGAATGCATCTTGAACTCAACTATTCATAGACACAGAATCATATTTAGTTGCATACGTGCATCTAACTCAGTTTGGTTTCTTACTTATATGTGAAATAAAAACCAGAAAAGGCAAGAGGCTGTGTGTCGCAAACTGGGGTAAAAACGCCAACTAAGATGCATATTCCATGTACGCTGTATACATGTCCAAAGAATTCTTCTTAAAGCCGAATAATATCGGCATATCCAATATGTCTTTAAAGGCAAAGGCTACATTTGTAATTAGACCTAATTTTGTAATATCCAAACAAAATATGCTGTTTACCTGACCCATATACATCTTGCAAACTTGTCATATTCTGAATAAAATTGGAACATTAGTGTTACGTTACGTTAGGGGATTTTTGCTTTCAGTCTGGCCTTCAGTAATCATGCTACGTTTGACTGAGGCTTTGCAAGTCAAGAACATTCCACCGTTTAGCCAAAAAACGTATTAAATCCTACATCATTCACCCAAGACGAACGTGTCAACCCTCAAACACGGGTCTTTAGCGTGATTGTTTCATTTCAGTGAACTCCGTATGGAAGTCATCTGTAGCAGAGAAGCTTGAAAATAAGATTTGACTGATTGAAAGTTTTCCTTCTCTTCTGTGAGAAGAAAGGCCAAGTTGATGTTTGGCCTGAAAGGAAAGAAGAAGAAGAAGAAGGAAGTCAACACAGACCTGGTCCTGGCAAACAAGGGAGCTGTGGGTGAGGCCCCGGGAAAACACACACACACACACACACACACACACACACACACACACACACACACACACACACACGGTTGTATTTACAGTGTACAATAGAGTAGGTATTCCTGTGAGTGAGACTAACCCTTGTCAAACAGTCGCATGTTGAACACTGCTGTGACAGCAATTAACGGTCATTTAGGTTTTCAATGACAACACAGAATAGTATCCTCACAGGATGTAATTGTCCCTGTTTATCCCGTGTGCTAAAAAAAAAGTCATCTGACAGGATTTTAAGATGGTCGTTTTCTTCTGTGGTTAATTATTTCTACATCCAACAGGATGTGGCAATGGGATCAATCAGTATGGACTCAATCTCACATGAAAATCTGCATATTATTGAATATTTCAAAGTAGTTTCATTATTTTAAGAGACTTCTTTGTGTTATGTCACTGTGCTTGTGCTAATTAGCGTAAAAGATGGCTGACAACCAAGACCTCATATTGATAGATGATCAAGATTTGTAGTCATACATAGAACAACTTCACTGACCTTTTCCCCCTAATAGAAAGCTCACAGTACATGTAGTTAGACATGTTCTTTATTTCTCTTGGCTACATGAAGTTGTGCAAAATAAAGTCTGTCTGTGTTTGTGTACGCAGACAGTGAGGCGGAGGTGCCTTCTGAAGCGTCTCCCATGCTGGAGGTAACAAACACTGAGGACCAACCAGGAAGCTCTGCAGTCAGAACCAGAATAATACCAAACAATAAGAGGTATGAAATATTCACATTACAGATAACTTATGCAGTATTTGGGAGCAAATACGAGTATTTAAGAAGCAAAATGCTGCCATGTACATATATTTATTTACCCCCAAGTGGCGTTTTAAGCATCATGCTCTTCTTCAGACAAGCTTTTCCTTTATTTTTTTTTGTCTGATGAAGAGCTTGAAACTCAAAACGTCACTTGGCGGTAATTAAAATATGTTCATTGGAGCATTATCTAGTGTGCAGACTTTATTTTTTCCGTCTTTTAGATGTTTTTCTGTCCAGCACATGGTATTTATCGTCTGGAAGCCCGTGCTTTTGTCAACCTTAATGCACAGACACAGCACATCACAATTTATTGATGTTAAATCCTGTCACCAGGATGTGTCAAGTTTCTATTTATCTTGGTGGTTAATTAAGTGTTCTGTCTGTTTGTTGTGCTATGATGATCAGTCTGGATGAAAAATGTAATTGAGACACTGACCTGCACAGTGAAACTTCCACAGGGCCAAACTGAGAACTTGCATCCAGAAGAGTGAAGAGAAACCTCAGCACTTCCAGGTAACAGCATACAGAATACACAGTTATGGAATATATTTGTGTTTTATATGTTGTATGAAATGTGAGATTAATCTTGAATAATTCTCGGGGGAGCGCTGTCGAGTAGTAAGAGTATTCATGAAAAGAAAAAGGTACAGGAATAATTGAACATAACACAAGTGACCATTTTAATGCAAATTAAAAACGAAAAAAGACAAAACAGCACACTTTTATAATCCTCTAAATTGATGATATAAATTAAAACATAAAACACATGAGGGAAAATATGCACAATATCATTACAAAACAAACATTACGAACAGTGTAAGACATATGTATGTATATGTGTAATTTATATAGTCTTTTTTAGGCCTTATTGGGAATAAATCCTTCTCATCTGGCCCGTAGATTGCCATTAACATCACAGAGGCCAGGCAGCTGGTGGGAGAAAACATCGACCCCAGTGTGGTGATCGAGATCGGTGATGAGAAGAAACAGACTTCAGTCAAAGAAGGAACCAACGCTCCCTTTTACAATGAGGTAAGAATCAATCCTGAAAAAAACAAACATTTTAATCATCTGTGTCTCAGTCTAAAATTGTCCCCCCTCTCTTCTTTTCGCCAGTATTTCGTGTTTGACTTCTTTGCCCACAAAGAGGTCTTCTTCGATAAAATCATCAGGCTGACGGTGAGTAAAAGAACAGCCAATGAGCATTTCAAAGATAAGTTTTAGGTGTCTATCATTGTAAATGATTAGTTCAGAAAGCCTATAAATTGGATGATGAAAGTAAATGTTTGCTTGCATGGCCTGGTAGTTTGGAGTTGCAAGGTTTTTCAGTGGCCTATCAGTTTCAAGTTTGAGCTCTGTGTCTTGTCTGTATCTTTTACTCTCACCAGGTGATGCACTCTAAAATGCTGAGGAGTTTCTGTGTTGGAGCCTTCAAGCTGGATGTGTGGACAGTCTACAGACAGCCAGGTAGCTCAACTCTTTCTGAAATGTGGTTAACAGCAGCTGCAGTGATTTGAAAAGGCTAAGGGTTATAGCCTGCCAGAGGCCATTACATTATTTTGAACCTGTTTTTCTGATTTATCTAATTCCCTGGGTATAATTTGTGTTTAAACTTGTTTTAATCTAGCTTTATTTCCACAACATTTATGAAAAATAACATATATGCACATATATGTTTTAAATTCAGTTTTAACTTGTTTGCATTTTAATGTTGTTTTATTTCCACAACATCTATGCACATATGTATTCATGCTTGTATGTGTATACACATACTGAACGTCTTTGCGAGGCATTTTGGTGCAAAACCAGTTTGCTTTTTAAAGTGCTTTTTTAATGAAATAAACTTGAAACTTTTATTTGATTTCATTCTCTTTTTCTTGCTACCCCAGGTCACCAATTCATCAATAAGTGGGCAATGCTGACCAATCCTGGTGACATTAGCACTGGGGTCAAAGGTTATGTCAAGTGTGACATCAGCGTCTCAGCGAAGGGAGACGCCATAAAGCCAGGACCAAAAGCGAGTGATGCTGAGGAGAAGATAGACAAGTATAATCCCCATCTTTTTTCTAAATGTTCTGCAGTTTTTCTGCTTCATTAGACCAGTTAGGTTTTCTGGGAAAGGTTACAGAAACAGGAACGATATAGTAAAGGTATCTAATAGTAGTTGTGAGATAGAATCTAACAACATCAGCATTACCTCTGGAACTGTATGCCTTCACCTCTTATACCCTCAGTTTAAAATGCCCCACTATCATTTTTTAATTATAAAAACCTAGAATTGTAAGAATCTAAAGCTGTTATGTATGCTCTCTACAAAGCCACCAGACTCCTTTGGCAACACTCATTTGGCTGCCATCTACTTTAGGTAATACACTGACTACAGAAAAGTATGTCAAACGACCACACCTCGCAATATCCAAACTATTCCTTTAATGCCTTCTTCAATTTCGGTTTATAGCAATAGTGATTGCATCTCTTTATATGCAGATGACACTCTGCTATTTATGAAAAAGAAAACATTTGACCAATCACCCCTCTGCCTCTTAGGATGTGTGAATACTCACGGTCCCCAGAAGATGGATACTAATTATTTTGGTGACCCTGTGACCTTTTGCCATGCTCCAACATTAGGCCAACATTTCCACTTGCTTGTAATACATTTTAGATGGCATGAATTTACTGGGCACATTCATGTCCCTAGGGGATGAATTATCTCCATTGTGAACACTTTGAGCTTCTTATAATTTGATGTAATGAATATTGCACCCTCTTAGAGTTATTAGCTGGGCTTTCTCTCAAGTTGTTGCTGAAAAACCTGTTTTTTAAAAAGGCTTTATAAATCAGTTTGGACTGGGTTGAAATATAGTTGTGTGTTGCTGTGATGGCCTTTTCCTCAGGAACCTGCTGATACCAGAAGGTTTTCCCTCGGAGCGACCCTGGGCTCGTTTCTATGTGAAGGTATATCGAGCTGAAGGCCTTCCACGGAACAACTCTAGCATCATGGCCAACGTCACCAAGGCCTTCATAGGAGACAACACAGCACTCATCGACCCATATGTAGTGGTGGGCTTCTTCAAACAAGTGGTGGGTTGAATATCAACTACTAGCAGATGTCATTTTAATATAAGCTCATTTAAAAACTAATCAGGAAGCTATTTTTGTTGTCCAATTATATAATTGTCCAATTCTTACAAGACAGTTAATGTCTTGTTAATGGTAAGACAGCAGGTATGCTTTTGGGCAAAGAGGCTCCAAATTGCACAAGATTTAAAATACAGAGTTGAATTATTGATTCACAAATGTATTTTAAGGAACAGGTTAAAAAAGTTGTGAATACAAGAACAAATTCTAAGTAGTGAAAAATCTATATGACTGATTTCAGACACATTTGTAGATCTAACATAAAAATGGTAAATTTTACAGATGTGTCAATTACTAAAGGTCTCATATTGTTAAAGTAAGATTTCAGTTGTTTTTTTATTATTAAGCAGGTCGCGGTGCAGAACAGAAACATGCACACAGCCTTCATTCAGAAACTGTGCCTTAAGACGAGTAGTCAAGGCTTCTGTACGGTTGTGATGTCACAACTATACTATATATAGGTATAAATGCCGCTACAGTGCTGTTACAGTCATTCCCCGGCTGCAATGACAGATCAGAGACTCTGAGAGCGGAAATGCAGAACACATAGAAACGCTGACTAATCAGAGCAGAATGGGCTTTTCAGGCTTAAAAAGACAGGCGCTAAAACAAAGTGTTTCTGACAGGGGTTAAATACAGGTATATGCAGACAGACAGCATGAGAAAAATTATGTGTTTTTAAAGTATGGACACATATTCTAGTAGAGACCTAAAATACAAGCAAGGACCTGAAAATTTGCATTATATTGGACCTTTAAAAATGTATGGAAACATATCCTTTTAACCTCTAAAGCTCTAAACCAAAAGTCATCACTTTTGCATTGTCCTGAGGAAAGATTAACTTAAAGAAATAAAGAAATTTGAATTACGCTTTGCTCTTTTAAAAATAAAGAAGCTCGATCCATTATTAGTCATCCATGTGTAGCTTTCTTCTCATGTTTGGAATATAGCACAAGTTGTTTTATGTAAGTCTAAATCGTCTTCCAATCTTCCTCCATTGCCTCGCAGGGTCGCACATCTACACAGAAGTCCACAGCAGACCCGGTGTGGAATGAGCAGATCGTCTTCACAGAGATGTTTCCCCCTCTGTGTCAGAGACTGAAGATTCAGGTCTGAGCGTTACTATGTAGGAGGTGGAACTACTGTATATACTGTATATATGTACAATTACACTATGCATAACCAGACTATAAACCTCACAGGATGCTGACTTCTCTCTCCTCACAGGTCTGGGATGAGGGAAGCATGAGCGACGTTGCCATAGGAACCCATTACTTTGACTTGAGGCGCATCTCCAATGAACAGGATGGCGACAGAGGTGAGGAGAGATGAAGGGAGGGATGGGAGCAGAGATAAAGTCATGAAAGAAGGAAAGGCGAATGGAAAGAAGAAACGTTTATGGGAATGATAGGTTACATATGTGAAGGGGACTGAGGGAGCACAGTGAGGACAGACAGGAATCATGATCCAGTTTGTCTCTCTTCATCTTATTCTCTCTTTCTCCAGGGTTTTTACCAACTTTTGGACCTGCTTGGATTAACCTGTACGGCTCTGCCCGAAACTATTCTATAGGTGATGACACAGTGGAGCTTAATGAGGGCATCGGAGAGGGCGTGTCCTACAGGTCAGTGTTAGATACATTCAATTATGAGAAAAATGTATAGATAGTTAACCAACAACAAGTTCTCCAATCTGTGCATTTGTCAGGGGTCGGGTCTACATGGAGCTCACAGTGGAGATCCTATCAGGAGGGAGTTCGGAGTCCAAACTCAGCAGAATGGTCAAGCCATTGAAGGACACTAAATCAGGGAAAGTAGGAGGGAAGGATGGTAAGACCCCTGCAGGAGGAGGAGCGGCAGGAGCAGCAGGAGGAGTTGCTGATGATGACAAAGGAAAAGCTGTGGCTCCAGAAGTCCTGCCTGTGGAATCTCCTCCTGTCGTAAGAAGTTTTCTTTTAATAATATCCTCAGTGTTTTCCTACATAGAAACACGGTTTAGTAATTTAATAATACAATATAGTTTCGTCACACCAATTGGTAATATTTATTCCTTTTTTGGTGAGATTGGTATGGCAAATGGCTCTGAATACTACAAGGCCCTTGAGCCTTTGCTATGGAGAAGAGTTTCTAATCACTTTTTTCAACATAGTTACTACTGTCTGCACTGATGATTCAACTAGTAGAGTTTTGTGTCAATATACTGTATGTGCAGCAATTGCCACAATTGTCATGAGTCAATTTGGATTGATTCAGCAATTAATGTTGCAGTGCCAATGGAAATGTCTATATTCAGGTCCCGGAAATGCCTCATTATGACAGTCTACTGTGATGTTTCTGTGTCCAGTTGAATTCAGACAACATTGAGAGCTTTCTGCTGTTCGGGGCGTTGTTGGAAGCCACCATGATTGACAGGAAGATTGGAGACAGGCCCATCAGCATCGAGTTCTCCCTCGGTAAGTCTCCAAATCTACTGATCTCACTCCTTGTCTTACAAGCGTTGCTTTGAATAGTAACACGTCTCACATAAAAGTACTTAGTAATCAAAGGAGCTCATAATGTTCCGTTTAATACGTCTTGGTGCAACTCTTGAGTACTTTGTGATGTTATTGCTTTGAATTTGAGGATTTGAAAGTGTTTCTGTTATTTGGTCCATCCTGCATTTATCACTGAAACTAAGAATAAAATCACAGTACAGTACAGTAGATTAAATTCCTGAAAACAGTCACATTTGATGGCAGTGGTGTCCAGCAGTGGAAGAAGTACTCAGATCTTTCACTTAAGTGAAAGTCGCAATACTACATTGTAGAAATACTCTGTTACAAATAAAAGCCCTACATTTAAAATGTTACTTTAGTATAAAAGTATACTTAAAGTACCAAAAGTAAAAGTACAAATTTTAGAATAATGTACCCTATATAAAGTTTTTGGATTAGATTGAATTATTGATACTATAATGAGTACATCACTTTAATATTGCACCTGGTAAATGTGGGGGTTCTTTTTAATTTGTTTATACATATTTTATATATACTGTATATATACAGTATACTTTATATAATTACTTTATATACTACTGGGTAGCTTGTGAATTCTCATTGATCTAATAACGTCTTAATCTACTTGTTGAGTATATTTTGTATTCTATTCTGGATCTGTAGAGTAACTAGTTAGGTACTAAGTTATCAAATAAATATAGTTTGTAGTAAAAACTACAATACTTCCCTCTGAATTCTACTTAAGTACAGTGCTTGAGTAAATGTACTAAGTTACTTTTCACTGCTGCTGGTGATAAATAAGGAAACCTTCTTCTTCTTTTGTTTCCTCGCTCAGGTAACTACGGTAACGTGTTGGAGCCTGCAGGCCAGCCCAGCACCCCTGTTCCCAGTCCTGCTGTCAGTCGGAGGAGAAAAGGGCTGGACGTCCCAGACAGCGGTGACTTGTTTGGCTCCTCGCCTCTCAGCTCCCCCAGTGCCGCCCCGTCCTCCCCCCTCCTACCCAAAGAACCTCAGGACTTCCCTGTGACGTCTAAGTCAACCACGTCTCCACAAAGGCCGCTCATCGTCGACGGAAACAAGTTGAGCCGCTTTGTTGTTTGATTCTCCACGCTCTGTTGAGCCTTGAAAGAAGTTCGATGGTTTTCTCTATGTTGTCTTGTGTGCACATTATGTACACTGTCTCAGACACTACTGAAGGAATGTGGCTTATTATATAATTACAGTCTTTGTTTGGAATTACAAAGCATTTTCCTTTTAGTTTAGTTGAAAGCTCTGGACATGGACAGTGGTTAAGAATGTTTTGTCAAACATACTGTACTTCTTTTTTTAATTAGGAAAGACTCCATAATATTGTCATGAATTTAACTTTTTACAGTATTTGTAAGAGGAGGTGTTATTGTGTTATTTTGTCTTTTAAAAGTGACAGGCTTGCTTTAAGATTCAATTCAAATTAAGTTATCCAGCATTTAAAAAATGGGAGTAGATGACTGATGCCTCAAAGTAAATCTAGATATTTAATATTATTACTAGCTATCTCGACCCTTGTACGTTTGGTAATTACCAGCAGGAGAAAGGGAAACAAGGGGTTTTGCTCCTTTTCTTCATCTTGTAGCTCGGTGGTGAGTGATGTAATCGTAGTGTCTTTCAGTTCCTGCAAAGAGGAGCGTTTCCTAGCTTTACAACATATTGCTCTTCATTGTTTTCTCCTAGTGTTCTGTAGATAACTGTTGTTGCATGTGCATGTGTGTACATGTAGGTACTACATGCATCTTCCCCTGGAGAAGCAGAAGCCGTGTATTAATGTGCTGAGTCACTGGGAGAACCGAACCTACCGACTCTACAACTCTAATATGCTGGAGAATATAGCTGTTTTGTTTGTATGTACAAACACGCACACGTACACACACACACACACACACACACACACACACACACACACACACACACACACACACACACACACAAACATGTTATTTTCACTGATCAAATTTTGTCAACATGATCTGATGTGTGCTCTTGCCTCATGGGAATGTATTTAAACCATTAAATGTCTAAAGAGACTGCTAAAACATCTCTTTTTTTGTAACATTGCAGTGACCTGACGTGAAAAGTCACTGAAAAGCCTACCTCATAACTCTGTGAATAGTTTCACTGCCATCCCAGTAAAAAACTCATATTTTTTGTCTTTTAGGAGGAGGGTTTGGAATTAGCAGCCGAGCTAAACAGGCAGTCAGCTCCAGGGGCGGAGCATATGCTCAAAACCATCCTCAAAGAGTTCTGTATGGACGCCAGGTATTCTAATAAGAGCATAATAACACTGTTGGTGTCTCACCGCAATCAATCAATTCATTAGTTCTCGATAATGTACGGTACACCTGTCAATTGTTCTAGATGTGCCAATGGGTGAAATCTGATTGTGAACTATAAATCAAGAGGACTGTTATATTCTATAACGCACAACTATAATCCCACAATAACTCTACTGTTGTTCGGGGGAGAGTGTAGACAGACTAGTAGTTCACAGAGAACCAAAATGACAACAGCATTCACTGTTACTTTAAACACTGAAAAGGACCTGCAGAATATTTAAGTGTTGCAAACTGTTCTGTATTTCTGCAGGAGTTTCATAGCAACATCAGAGGCCAAGCTGAAGGCAGAGCTAAAGTCGAGCTACCTGACACAGCTGGATAGGAAACGCCTCACCATGTGTAAAGAGGAACTGGTGGGGAAATCTGAGACATGCACATACACAAAAACACACACACACACACACACACACACTAAGAATACTTCCTGACTTGGGTGGCGTGGGTGGTTTTTCCAGGTCAGTTTGTATAAAATGTGTACATCAATACTAACAAGCATTGAGCATTTGCACCAAAGATGTGCACAAATCATGCATTTCAATGTGTGTGTGTGTGTGTGTGTGTGTTGCAGGAGAGTATGATAGAAGAGGCCAAGTCCTTGGTTGAGAGGAAGAGAAACACTGGTGGTGTGAAAGAAATGCTGCTGGATGCAACAAAACTCATATACAAACTACGCTTCCTTGTGGAGGAGGTATGGACCTCACTCTGTGTGTGTGTGTGTGTGTGTGTGTGTGTGTGTGTGTGTGTGTGTGTGTGTGTGTGTGTGTGGTGTGTTTTTCATGTATATCTTAACAATTTGTTTGTAAGAATTCACTGTGTTTATTATTTACGTTGCACATCCAAAGAAAATGTCTTACACACATGCGCACGCCTTCACATTCTGCAGCCCCAGCACACAGTGCCTGATGTATTTGTGTGGTTGCTAAGCAACAACAAGCGCGTTGCTTACTCTCGGGTGCGTGCCAGAGACCTGCTGTACTCCAGCAGCCGGGAGGCCCGAGGAATCCACTGTGGCAAGATAATAACACTGTTTCTAAAGGTAAACACACACACACACACACACACACACACACACACACACACACACACACACAAAAAGAACTTTAATGTAGAGAGGCTGGCAGAAAAACAACCTGTGTGTTTGAATATGTGCAGCCTCCAGGAAAGCGTGTTACAGGCTTGTCAGTCCAAGCAAAGCTGGATGTGTATCTGTGGTATGGAACCTGTTCAGAGTCTATCCACATGCTGGACGATCTGCCTGCAGGGTTCATTTCGGCCACTGGGGGCGCTGACGCCAGCTGCCCTCCAACAAGCCTGCTGTGCACAGGTGAGAAGCAGTGTAGAGTCTTTTCTCTGGTTATTTTTGGTCATTTTGTCTTTGAACTTCACACGTAGCAAATGGCAGTTCTTAACATTTTTTGGGCTTCTTTTTGACCACTGACTAGAAACAGACAATGTTGACAAAATTATTTAGGGCTGCAACTAATGATTATTGCCATTGTCGATTAATCTGTTAATTATTGTTTTGAATAATCCTTTCGTTGTTTGGGCTATAAAATGTCAGAAAATTGTTCCCTTGGTCACTGTTCCCCAAGGCCCTAGAATACATCCTCAAATGTCTTATTTTAAACTGATGCTTTAAAGTCACCCTTTAAGGAGCATTCCGGTCGATTTCAACATGTATCTCTGTTGTTTGTAAATTTGGAGTGCTGTCAGTAGCGAGAAAAACGAAAACAATCGGTGTTGCCTACACCGTGTTATCCTCCTGCTAGAGTTAGCACCCATGAGGCTGAAACAGGGCAAGTTTTAAACGTGCTTTTAGCCTCTTAACATGTTCGAAATGTCATTACAAGTGCCTACCCATGTGACGTTATTCCTTCCGAGTGAACACAGTGAATCTGACTGCAGTAGATGTGAAAGAAATGCATGAAAGTTGTGCTTATTCAGCTCTGTTTAGTTCCAGGTGTTGAGACGGCAAGATTTAGGGACTGTCTCCAAACTACAACACCAAAAAGAGATACAAATAAAAATATTTATTAATTTAATGATTAAATAAGGTATTGTCTCCAAACTTACCTCAATTATAACGTGTCTCCTGCTAGCTGTACTACAGCACTTACTTCAAAAAAATAAGCATATGCCTATTTTTGAAAATATTTTCGTATCTCTTTTCGGTGTTGTAGTTTGTAGACGGTCCCAAAGCACTCATACACAACTCATCACAACAGAGCTGATTTAGCACAACTTTTATGCATTTCTTTCACATCTACTGCAGTCAGATTCACTGTGTTCACTCGGAAGGATTCACTTCACATGGGTAGTCACTTGTAATGACATTTCGAAAATGGCTAAAAGCACGTTTAAAACTTGCCCTCTTTCAGCCTCATGGGTGCTAACTCTAGCAGGAGGATAACACGGTGTAGGCAGCACCGATTGTTTTCGTTTTTCTCGCTACTGACAGCACTCCAAATTTACAAACAACAGAGCTACGTGTTGAAATCGACCGTAATTCTCCTTTAACTACATGTTATATCGCGAATCTGTGTCTCCAGAGCAGTGTCGTTTCCAGTTGAGGTGCCACATGTATCAGGCTCGTGGTCTCATCGCTGCAGACACCTCCGGCCTGTCTGACCCTTTTGCTCGAGTCACCTTTCTGTCACACAGCCAGACCACCAATGTAAGTGAGTGTTTGTGTTCCTAGAACACTAAATAAAGGCTTCAAGCATCAAGCTGCTTGTGTTAGAACTGCACTTTGGTCCAACAGCAGATTGTGCCTTTCATGTACACACACACATTTTTAACTTATTACACTAATAACACTCAGAAAAAGGAATAACCTAAACTTGAAATAAAACTTGCAGCATTTAAAAAAAAAAAAAATCACATTTACAGATATCTAGATTCTTTTGCTTCTGATATAGTATTTTACTGGTGTACAGCTGGTGGCCAGTTGAGATGGGACTTAATTAATAGTTAAGTAATGGTCTTGTTAGCACTTAGTTAATTGTTTCATAAGTGCTTTGTTAATGGGTTGTAAATACACTTGCAATCCAGTGTAATTGCGTCTTACTGTGTGTAGGATTTGAGCTGTCATTGTCCAGGTCTATGTTTATTTGTGTGTTCATGGTGTGTGTGTGTGTGTGTGTGTGTGTGTGTGTGTGTGTGTGTGTGTGTGTGTGTGTGTGTGTGTGTGCTGTCAGATAATCAGTCAGACTCTCAGTCCGACATGGAATCAGTGTTTGCTGATGAGCCCCCTGCTGCTGAGTGGAGATCTGCAGTACATCCAGCAGGAGCCGCCACGCATTGTCATCGAGGTGTACGACGACGACGCGCTGGTAACACCATGTATCCATTGACAAATTAAACAAGTAATGCTTTAATCATGGTTTTGCTGCTAGCTGCTGACTCTAAACTTGTGACCCTCTCTGATCTCATCCCCGTCCTCTGCTGCGTGCAGAGTAAGGCGGAGTATCTGGGAGCCACGGTGACGGTGCCTGAGGTGCGATTGTCCTCTGACCCCTACACACCTCCAACTCTGCAGTACAGCCCCCTGCACTATGGCAGCCAGACAGGAGGAGACCTGCTGGCTGCTTTTGAACTGCTGCAGGTCAGTCAATAACCATTCAGTTTCCATCTTGACGATGCAGGATGAGACAATAATGAAGAATGAAGCACTGATAATGAAGAAGTATCATTGTGATGAACGTGTAGATCCAAGAGTTTGGAGAGCAGAGTCTGCCGGCGTTAGAGGAACAGGAAGGAGGCATCTTCGCGGTTCCTGCCAATATCAGACCTGTTCTCAGCACCTACAGGCTGGAGGTATGGCTGCCCGTGTGTGTGTGTGTGTGTGTGTGTGTGTTTTAGGACACTCAGGCTTGTTAAAACTACTGTATGTTTGTGATGTTATGTTTTTTAAAGATTTCTTCTGACGTAAAGTTTTGTTTCATCCGGTCCATGAAGAACACTGAGCTGAGTTGTTTTGTCATTGGACGATTCTCTGCATGACACTACACACTCATTTATCATTAAAGTTCCTCTGCCATTTTTTTCTTAAGAAGCTGGCAGGTTAGAGGTACAAAGTTTTAACCCAGCACTACTGTTATGAAATGGGAATGGTATATATATTATGGCACGCCATTTAAGACATTATTATATACAGGTGAAGTTTAAATATATTGAATGAATCTTATTCTGAATATATTGAATGAAAGTCTGAATATATTGAATAAACCTTGAATATATTGAATGTCTGAATATATTGAATGGAAGTCTGAATATATTAAATGAACATCTGAATATATTGAATGAAAGTCTGAATGAAAGTCTGAATATATTCAATGAAAGGCGTGTTGAGTGAGCCTGATGAAAGGGACCTGCCTGACCAAAGAGGTTCCTTTCATTCGGTCTTCCATGATGAAAAAGTGAATAAATGTCTTCATTGGGAGAATCGTTACCAGTGTGAGAAACCGTTACCAGTGTTTTGGCCGTACATGCATTCGCCAGTGTGTTAATAATCTCTTCATTGCTCAAAATTGCTGACACTAGATTTCTTTCTGATTCGCTCATTGTGTCACACTTCAGTTAGGACTAATCACAACGGAAACACAAGGTGACGGCAGACAATGACGTCAGATTCCATTTCAAATTTCATTTAATATATTCAGACATTCATTCAACATATTCAGACATTCATTCAATATATTCAAGGTTCATTCAATATATTCAGACATTCATTCAATATATTCAGACATTTATTCAATATATTCAGACATTTATTCAATATATTCAGACATTCATTCAATATATTCAGACATTCATTCAATATATTCAGACTTGCTTTCAATATATTTGGATTTTCATTCAATATATTCAGACATTCATTCAAAATATTCAAATGTTATATATATATATGTATTATTTTTTTAACATAGCCAATAAATAACACACCAAACACTTTTGGTCTTAAAATCCAACCCCAGCACTCAGCTCTAACAAACCTTTATTGTTGTTTGTTCTGTCCACTAGGTGTTTTTCTGGGGTCTGAGGGAGCTGAAGAAGGTTCAGTTGCTGTCTGTTGATCGCCCACAGGTACACAGACACACACACACACACACACACACACACACACACACACACACACACACACACACACACACACACACACACACACACACACACACACACACACACACACACACAAACACCTGTGTTGTCTTAACTTAGCCAGGTATGTGCTCCTTTCTGACTGCACGACTAAAACACAGTAGTGTCAAGTCAAGATGTTTTAATTTAGTTTAAAAGCTATAGTGCATAGTTTCTGTCGCCCACATGAGGAATTCTAAGTAAAAACTGTCGGCACGTTCACATGATACAAGCCTTCTGTGACGCACATCCCCACCCCTCCTCCATGCAGTTGCTAGTAGTAGCAGTAGATTTGCATGAAGAGGCTTACAGCATATGGCACACTCTATTCCTAGACTCTTGATTCAAATACTCCCCCCAAAAGACTTTTTAACAAGGAGAAAAATGAAAGAAACCTCAGGAAGCATCCATCGTCAAAAAACATGAAACTAATATCCAGTTCATTTACACATTAGAAGAAAGGATCTGGAAACTGTGAAAGACAGAAATGATGAAAAACGGTGAGACCGTTGTGAAATTATATAACAATAAGCTCTTCTCTTTCCCTAGGTCTTCATAGAGTGTGCAGGTAAAACATTGCGTTCCTCCGTCATTCAGAAGTACAAGTCCAACCCAAACTTCACCACGCTGGTTGATTTCATTGAGCTGGTAAGACCAATAGAGCATTTATACCCCATGTTTTATTTTTTTTTGGAATGATGTTCAGGTGTCGACATGCCTTTGGCCATGTAGTGTAATATGTTACGACGTATCCACTCTAGCTAAGGAATCAATAAATGTATTGGTTAATTAATGGACTTTCTTCGTATAACATACAAGTTCTACTCTATTCTGTCGTCCTTTAGGAGTTACCAGAGAACGAACACCTCCACCCTCCTCTCAGCATCACTGTTGTCGATTGGCGGGCGTTTGGTCGCAGCACGTTGGTAGGAAACCACATTATCAACAACCTCAAGGCCTTCAACGACATCCCACCCCCAGCCCCGCCTGCTCCCGTACAGACACACAAACCACCCAAAGTCACATACACCCTCGGACCTGCCCTGACACCAGATCCACAAAGCACTGAGGGTAATACATCAACAGAGGAGCTTCACAAACATTTGTATTGCTATTATCATATGTGATGATTGGAGAGCAGAGAAAAAAACTGCAGTAAGATTGAGTGATTTTTCGGCCACAATCAAAACCACTTTTAAATGTGGTTTTTTTTGTTGAAAAATATATTTTTGGATGCAAAAATGCCAGGGACTCAGAGCACATAAACAATATAAGTATGAAGTAGTCCTTCCGTTAAGTGTTATGTCAGTATGCATGTTGGAAAGGATTAAAGATGTTTTGTTTTTAAGATTATTTTTTGGGCATTTTATTTGTATGGGACAGCTTAGACTTGAAAGGTGAGAGAGAGGGGGAATGACATGCAGCAAAGGGCCGCAGGTCAGAGTCGAACCAGCGGCCACTGTGTCTAGGAGTAAACCTTCATATATATATGCATGCTATATATGCATGCACGCTACCAGGTAAGCTACCCAGGTGCCCAGGAATGAAGATGTTGATGAAAGTGATGATGATAGAGAAGTTAATTATGATTATGATTTACCAATCTAGTAGGCTCAGTTGATCTCCTCCCATAGGAAGATTTACCTTTGTCACTCGTCCAATAGGATCGTCCCAGCACGCTGGAGAGACCAGTTCAGCTGCAGCACTAACAAATCTAGACTTCCTGATCACTGTGGAGGATGAAGTCCCACCTTCACCTCCAGACCCACCCGACCCTAAGCAAGAAACCAGGAAGAAAAAGGTGAAAGTCACAGCATATACTATATAAGTAACTATGTTCGTATGGATCACATATATAGCTGTCTAAATATTCTTTGCATGTGCATGTTGTATATATATTTTAAATCCAGGACAGAACGACAATGAGCACTCGTAGTCGGTCCACCAAGCGGAAGAGGCGGACCATCGCTGACGAATCAGCAGAGAGTGTCATCGACTGGTGGTCCAAATACTACGCGTCTGTAGAGAAACAGGTAGCTCTGATTGTTCAGTTTTGTTGCAAAAGATCTAAAAAGTATTTTTTTTTCTCCAACAGAACATGTTAACATGTGTGCTCCTGTTTGTGTTCCAGGCCCAACAGGACAGCTCTCCTTTCCCCCAGATCTTTGAGAGAGGTAAGAACTCATGTCTCATGTGACGTTACACCTCTGTCAGTCATGTTGAAGGTGCTCTGTGACTCACTTGAGCTCCTATCCCACTGGACAAAAAAACCTACTAACATCTGGCTTTTGTCTTTAGTGGAACAGGTTACAATTGGCATTCATTTCTGGCACAAGTGACTTTGCAGTAGTCGCAGGTATTTATCGGCTCCAGTTCCGATCGGCAGTGATAGAAACATGACACCTGGGTGGACACGCTAATTTTTCGCCCCTTTTCTGACACGATGCAGTGATGCGCGCTAAAGTTCCGGATGTTGGCACATAAATAGAAAGAAACAGCATGCAGTAGCGCCTGAACATCAGCACTGAGTTTGAAAGAGAGACTGAAAAAAAGAAAAGAAAGGCATACTCGTCTTCTGGCAATGGGAAAGGAGTCCATCGCTTATCTTATCTTTTACGTTTTCCCATGTTTGAAATACCTGAATATAGCTGATCATTTTGGTGGAAGAAGGTTATTAGTTGTGTTTTGTTGAATTTAATCCCATATTAGTGGATTAGTTCCCTATTAACTGGATTAACTATTAACTATTAACACATTACTTAACACTTGTTGCAATTAATGTGACCAACTGAATGCCCTGAATGTCCTTTTTTCTGCACCCTATTGGGACACTTAGACACACTAGAGGAGAATGTCATCCACACTGTTTTGACCCTCTGTTGTCATTAACCTGTATTTTTGTATATTTTATCACATGACTTTGCAAACATAAAATAGTGATGTGATTGGCCCCTCTGATTTGGCATTAAAATATAATTTTATGCTTTATCAGTTGTCTGACATCAAAAACATTACCCTTTGTGGTAATTGACAATAACTAAACCCTGCTGTATTAGAAGTCATTATAGGTGATCAATGTCCACAAAATAGGAATGAATTCCCCCAAAAAGTGGTGGTGAAGAAGAGACTTAGCTGTGTTCTTATTGTCTAGGCGTTTCAGAGTGAATAGATCCTTACAAAAACTAACATCTAACTAACTACATCTAACTCATCAAACTATCAATTTAAATCTAATGGTGCTTACCCACTGCTAGTATCAGCTCTGCTCGGCTCGGCCGTGGTGCCCCGTCCTTCATTTTCCATTGCAGATTCAGTACCGCCTCATGCGCGAGCGTGGCTGGTCGTCATAGCGACGCCACAGGAAACTGCTGTGACCTAACCAACCAAAAAACACCGCTGGCTAAACTATTTAAAAATGGCGGGTTTGTTCAGGACACCCCCGTCTGTCGCTAGCAATGATGACGCAGTGATTAGTGACGATTCTCTCCAACCAATCAGTAGTCTGCAGGTTTTCACGTCACCTTTTGGTATCGCCTCAGCTCGCTTGGAACCTCGACGGAGGTAATTCTAAAAAAAAGTACCTGTTAGCTAGTACCAGGGACTTTTTTTCGTAATGGAAAACCAAAAAAGGCGAGTAGAGTCAAGGCGAGTCGAGCAAGTACCATGTAATGGAAAAACGCCATCAAATAAATATGCGATTAAAGTGGTCTTAGGAAGGGTTACCCCATTATTTCCCCCTGACCAACACACACACATTGTTGTGCATTGCAGCTTTGCCGTACCAGAGCTTGCTCAGCGATGGAATAGACTCCTTGGGTAAGGACAAAGACACGCAGTTAAAAAAGTTCTCATTACGGGACACAAAGCAATTTCAAGCCAGTTTTAGCCTCTGTTAATCGTAACTTCCTTGGAGGAAATCTTCTGCTTTTCGTTTACTGACAACTGGAAGCTCTGGGGACTGACTGTATCTGACTGGTTTCTGTGGTACTATCCTGTTGATAGATCTGTTAGGCTCTGTTTAAAGTATTACACATTAATTACATTGATGTACTGGATGTGTGGTTCTGTCACTGCATGATCTGCCCTGCAGCTACCACTGTTACCCTCCAGGTACTTTTAGCAGTGGACAAAGTGGTGTTGGCTGCTTTACTGGGGGTACAAACTACAACTACCTAAGATTTTATTATAGAGGGATCACTATGGTGTTATTTAATGTTCAGGTGAGCAGCATTTATAAGGTTTCTGAAAAATCCTCAGGAAAGGGCAGAATGATGGTACTTTTCCCATGGCACACCAATCTGACTTTGTATGACATTTCTTTATGAAATTCTATACTATAATTTTTTCTGACTTTTTTTGAATGGCATGCTGGGCATGCACAAGCTGGAATGCTATTGATAAGGGTATATGCGTCCTCTTCGTACCGTTTGAAAGCATGGCAAACTCCAAAAACTTTATCAAAACATGGACAAACGTGGATAGAACATTGTATAATCTGACCGAAACATCTCTGTACAATGGGCCAAACATGGGCCGACAGCCATGGCACATCAACGAACATCTGCGTTTGTCTGTGTGTGTTGGTGAATGTTTGATTGGTGTGCCATGGCTAACAAGGATCTCTTTCTTCTTTTGCATTTTTTTCGGAGATGAGGGAGACTAAAGACTAAAAAAAATGACTGAATGTAGTTTGTTCCCTCCCGTTAACCGCTTTGTCATCACAACACAAACACATGTTTTGGCTTTCTCTTTACTTCCGTGCAACGGTTCCTTGTGTCAGTGTGTCGCCACTGAAAATATCGTGTCTTGTGTGTTCCAACAGTCAGCAGCTTATCCGATGGGGACAAGAAGAAGAAACAGAAAGGAAAAGGAACCCTGGAGCCAAGCATTGGTCTGCCTACTAAATTAGCAACACTCAAGGTACACCGCTCCCAAACACTGCAAGTCCAATAAGATCACAGCAGACACTCTGACAAACTAGATGCTCAGAATAAAAACGCACTTCATAAATATAGCACAGATTAAGTTCCTAATGCTCCAAAAAGCATGTTTGGTAAGTAACGCAGTGTGTGTAGTCCGAATAAGCTTGATTGACAGCTTCCTCGCCCTCCTTTTACTTGTTTTGCACCCGTTAAGGTGGGGCAATGTATGTTATCATTGTCATTATTTAATAGAATGTGTGTCATCAGGTAAATCCCCCCATATCTCATATCAGCATGCAAAAAGGATGAACTATAAAAAAAACAATTCTACCAACAAGTAGAATTTCACATGGATAGATATTGTCAGGATTCTGCACACCAAGGTTTGGTGCATTTGTTAAAAACAAAATTCTCTTTACAAATATGTGCTAATTATTTTTTAATCAAACAATATATCTTGGTAATAATACATGTCAGAGAGAGGAAAGTCGGATGCAGTGATGCTAGCAATCTCTCTGCAGCTGTACAACAAGGAGCTGGAGGCAGAGTTTGGCCCTTTTGATGATTGGGTGAACACATATGAGCTGTTCAGAGGGAAAGCCAATGAGGAAGAGGGCGTGACTGAGGAGAGATTCGTTGGCAAATTCAAGGTGAGACAATAAAGTTGACTGACCTCTATGGGAACCACTCATCTATATTCACTATTGTTCCAATCCACTATGTGCATAATCTTCTCCTGCAGGGGCGATTCTGCCTGTATAAGCTGACTGAGGACGAGGATTGGGACAAAGACGCGGACACCGGGAACTTCAGAGTCAACAGAGGAATCCCTCCCAACGGACCGGTCCAAGTCCTCATACGGGTTTACATCGTCTCTGTGCGTCTACATTTTATCGATCACTTTTAGAAGTTTGAAGTGTATACTATGGATGTTTTGGGGCATTTAGACTAAATGCACAGCTGTTGAGAGCATCTCAGAATAATTGTCCATAGTCCGCAACTAGGCTTCATTAAGGAATATCGGAAATTAAAATTCACAAATTTGCCTATTCCCCAGCAAAGAAGTAAAATAACATTATGGCTAACACCTAGAAAGAACTAAAGGAGAAAATGTGCACAGCAAAAACAAAAGAACGAAGAAAGTGATTATTTTAATTGACGATTTTTTTCAAAAGAAGATATTTATCCCCTTTTCTTCCTGCTTGTTGCATGATGGTGAAGGTGAATCCTCCTGCAGGTCTGTGGGCTTTTTAAAGACAATCTGATTGTCTATTTTGATGGCAGGAGCTTTCCCAGGAACCTTTTTAGGAACTATCAAAAATGACCTGCATTTCAACCAGATGGACCATAGTCTAAATCTACTTTCTGCTGTATAGTTTCTGCCGTCCCAGAAGTCTCTTCTTCATATGCAAAGCAATACATTACAAGGAACAACGTGACTTCGACCTTCTCCACATTAATGTAAAATGACTTTGTTATTGCTGTTTGATTTTGTAATTTTCTTATCAAATTAATTCACTGAGCCCCTTAAAACTATATATAGTTTAACTCAGGGTTCAAAAATGAACTTTTTCGTCCACCAGCCAAATGGCTAGTGAATGTTTGGCTTGTGAGTACACCAGAGATGGGGTAACAAGCTAACCATCGCAAAATGTTGGGAACAGGCACATTGTATCTTTATAGTTGTATCCATATGATGTGACAGTTTTAGGTTAATATTTCACCAGGTCAGAGGGCTAGAGGGATGTATTAAGTAGACCCCATAAAGTTATCCCACAACTGACTTTGATACTGTACTGTCTGGATGGTAGCTATAGGACATGCTTTGAATTCATAAGATTTAACAATATAGTGTTAGGGACAGATCAGATGACCAGAGACTTGAGACTTGACTTGGACTCATGGCAAAAGACTTGAGACTTGACTTGAACTTGCCCCTCAAAGACTTGAGACTTGACTTGGACTCGAGCTCAAAGACTTGAGACTCGACTTGGACTTCCAAAAAATGACTTCTCTGGAGTACACTGGTGGATGGTGCTAATTTTAAACCCTGGTTTGACTGACTGCAGTGTAATAGCTAACATGCAGGTCTGTTAATGTAGGGGAAGCCAGGGAAAAGTCATGCAAACAGGGTTCAAATACAGAATCCTTGCTTTTATGAGACTAAACTATACCAACGTGTTAATGCCCTCTCCTCTCTCTTCAGGCGTCTAACCTGCACCCAGCTGATCCAGATGGGAAGTCGGACCCTTACATTGTTATTCGACTTGGCAAAAACGAAATCAAAGACAGAGACAACTACATCCCTAAACAGCTGAATCCTGTTTTTGGAAGGTACAGTATGTACCTGGCTGACTGATACAGCTTATCCCTTTGTTTTAAAGTATTTTCATGTTTTGGGCCCGACACAGAACTTCTCCTTTTCTTCCTGCTTCCAGATCTTTTGAGATGCAGGCAACATTTCCTCACGAGTCTCTGCTGTCAGTAGTGATCTATGACTATGACATGGTGGGAGGGGACGACCTGATAGGAGAGACTCGCATCGACCTGGAGAACCGATTCTACAGCCGACACAGAGCCACCTGTGGCCTCCCTACTGAGTACAGTCTGTGAGTCTGGTAGTTTCATCCAGCCGGTTGGAGTAACTCCTTAATTCTACGTCGTCTCTGTGCTCTTATTTGTTTTTTTGTTTTTTCATTTTAGTTTTTATTGGATTTTCCGTGTATATCACAACTCTACACGGTCACATCAATTTGAGTGTTAATTACATAGAAAACAAATAATAGCAAACAGACAACAACAAAAGTAACAGAGCCTGTGAGAAAATGTAACGACAGCCACAAAAATAAAAATGTTGCACATTACAAGTAGCTGCCTTATCTTCAAACGAATACACGCTGTGAGCCAGTGTCCTTTTTTTGTCTAAGTATGCACTTCTGCCATCTCTTTGCATACAAATCTTCCCTCACACCTTACACACAAGTCAATCTTTTTCATCATCCTTATTTTTTGTATGACATTAAACCATGGTTGTCATTTTTATCCGAACCAACAACTTGAACTAAGAAAGGCCGCAATGGAGAAAACTTTTATTAAAGCAACACTATGTAACTTTTAGCGCAAGCTGTAGTTCTAATGAGACAACCTGTAGGGGGGCCGAAGCGGGAAAAGTTACATAGTGTTGCTTTAAAAGCTTACGATCTGTATAATAACCACGCTAAAACAGGTTGCTATGCCTCCTCTGTTCTTCTCTGTTTGTCTGTTAGTGACGGTTATAACGCCTGGAGAGACTGTCTGAAGCCGTCGGAGCTGCTGACTAAGCTGTGCAGAGAGAACGGTCTGGACGACCCTGAATTCAGACCTGGACGCATCACTGTGGCTGAAAAAGTTTTCATTGGCAAGACGCTCTTCATGGATGAAGGTAAAGACTGGACACACTACATACTGCTGTTGGTCTGAGATGAGACTTTAACCCCCTCCATTTAGCATTTATAAGCACTATAAAACATGAATTACATGGTTTATAACACACTATAATGGTAGTTGTGAGCAGAGACTTTTTTAAGTGTTTATTAATGTGCATTATCAGTAACACTTTACTTGAAGGTATCTACATAAGAGTGACATGACACTGTCATGAACACATGACACTGTCATGAACACATGAACCCTAACCCTAACTTTAACTCTAACCCTAACTTTAACTCTAACCCTAACTTGTCATGACGAAAACCGAATGACACTTACTAAAAGAAGCG
Organism: Sander vitreus; assembly: GCF_031162955.1. Taxonomy (NCBI): domain Eukaryota; kingdom Metazoa; phylum Chordata; class Actinopteri; order Perciformes; family Percidae; genus Sander; species Sander vitreus. Next base: position 26,463,755 of record NC_135865.1, read on the forward strand.
TTATGTCATAAATGTTTATGACTTGTTTATAATGTTTATGACACGTTCATGACAGTGTCATGTCACTCTTATGTAGATACCTTCAAGTAAAGTGTAACCACACCATCTCTCAACAAATAGAACTTATCCTAAGAGGACATATTTTAAATGAATACAAATATTTTACGTAATTTGTATTCCTTATCTGTTTTCTGATAATACTTGTTGGGAAAATTAACATTAACAACCACTTAATTACAACTGCATAATAGTGTAGTGTGTGGGACATTATGTGTGATGATTATGATGTGTGCTCATGTCTCATGTCTCAGACCAGCCACTGGAGTCCTATGAGCACTTGTCTCTGAAGATCCTGCACCGCTGGGCAGAGATCCCAGCCGTGGGATGCAAGCTGGTACCAGAACACATCGAGACCAGAACTCTGTTCAACAAGGCTCGGCCCGGCATGGACCAGGTGTTTTTACAGTATTTTAACACTAACAAAGTACACGGTTCTCATACTGTAATATGGATTAAACAAAAATATTTTTTTACAAAGTTTTCTTCAGACAACAAAAAGTAATTTGGCCTTTGTATGTCTTTAATCTATTCCACCAGCCTTAATCTTTCAGAATAAAAGCATATGACATTTTTATGACATACTATTAGTATAGTATGTTTTGCAAGTGCTTTTCAGATTAAAATATTTACAGAATACAATTAAAGAATCAGAAATGCATGTAAAGTGTATGTACCCTGTGTGACATACAAAAACTAGTTCATTTCAACAAATGTAATCTGATGCAAAAAACTGCAAATTATATTTCAAAATACTTCTGTTGGCTAGTACCTTCTTCTCACACCAATAAACAATCCAAAAACATATTTTGAGAAACAGTAGACTCATCATTTTCAACTCACTATTATAATACTCTGCTTTTATTCTGAAGGCCAGAGGCTATTTCTGGAAGTCTAATATTAGCTGAAGGAGCACAACTAGATCATGATCCATGCTTAGTGTAATCCTACTTCTTTTTGTGTGTGTGTGTGTGTGTGTGTGTGTGTGTGTGTGTGTGTGTGTGTGTGTGTGTAGGGTCAGGTCCAGATGTGGGTAGACATGTTTCCCATGGACTTACCTCATCCCGGACCTTCAGTGGACATTTCACCTCGAACACCAAAAGGGTGAGAGCTTTCTCAGCACCTAAATCTTTAAGTCTCGATGAAACAATATATGTTTTTGGAAAGGGAAACTAACACCCCCAATGTGTGTGTGTGTGTGTGTGTGTGTGTGTGTGTGTGTGTGTGTGTGTGTGTGTGTCTCTTCAGGTACGAGCTGCGTGTCATCATCTGGAACACAGAGGATGTGATTCTGGAGGACACCAACTTCCTGACCGGTCAACAGTCTAGTGATATCTACATCAAGGCGTAACTACAGGCTTTTTTTCTTGATGGACTCCATTTGCTGATTCTAAACAATATATCATTTCTTGGTCAAAAATAAGTTAGCCTACTTTTCCTTTCCTTTTAATGTCTGTAGAAAAGATGTAAGCACTGCTACTGTCGATCTTTCTCTGTAGCTGGTTGAAAGGTTTGGAGGATGACCGACAGGAGACAGACGTCCACTACAACTCTCTAACTGGGGAAGGAAACTTCAACTGGCGCTTTGTGTTCCCCTTCAGCTACCTGCCTGCTGAGAAGGTACTGACTAGTGGACAGTCAGACGCAGGGTCACACCTCGTGAATCCTCGTGAACATTCCTCTCCTTCTGGTCTACCACCATGTGACCTTGTTTCGGGAAAAATATGTGTGGTAGTTGACGGCGAAAGACAAATCATTTTTTTTATCCTGTTTGAATTGTGCCATGAATTACACATAGGAAGTTTGTCAATATGAAAGCTTATTTTCAGGGTGCCCACGGGGTCTTAAAAAGTATTAAATGTCTTAAACCCCATTTCCAAAGTTTTACATTTCAAAGCTCGTTTCGTGTAGTTTATTTATGGAATATTTCTACTTTTTTATTGTACAGTAGATTCGAGAGACAGGAAAGGCGGGGGAGAAAGAGGAAGGGGACGGTACTATGTTTTTTTAATGACTATTTTTATGACATACTTTATGATGACTTTTTACGTAATTGTTTATGACATAGTGTACTATGATTTTTTTTACAATCTTTTTTGACATACGACTTTTTTACGTCATTTTTTTATGACATAATATACTAAGACTTTTTTATGACATGCTTTTTGACATACTATACTGTGACTTTTTATGACTTACTATACTATGACTTTTTAATGACATTTTTATGACGAACTATACTATGACTTTTTATGTCATTTTTTATGACGTACTATACAATGATATTTTTACATTATTTTTACACTGGGACTATTTTTGATCCAATCCACTTTATTTATATAGCACGATTTTAACAAACACAAGGTTTCCAAAGTGCTGCACAAAAAGATAAAACAGAAATAAGTAGAATACATAAAATACAATTTGACAAACACAATACAAATATGCAAGTATACATATAAGATCAACACTCTACCTGGTGTTAAAAGCCAAAGAAAAGAGGTGGGTTTTAAGAAGAGTTTTAAAATTAGACAGAGAGGAGGCCTGTCTAATGTGCAGAGGCAGTCCATTCCTGAGTTTTGGAGCTGCAACAGCAAACGCTCGTTCCCCTCTGAGCTTTAGACACCATCAGGAGCAGCTGGTCAGCTGACCTGAGAGATCGGCTGGGAGTGTAGGGGTGCAGCAGCTCAGAGAGGTAAGGTGGGGCAAGGCCATTCAAGGCTTTAGAAACAAATAAAAGAATTTTAAAATGAATCCTTAAATGGACAGGCAACCAGTGGAAAAACTATACTATGACTTTTTTTCGACATACTAAACTATGTCTATTTTATAACTTTTTTCGATATACCGTATTGGTATACTATGACTTTTTTCAACATACTATATGAGTTTTTTTGACATACTTATATGGCTTTTTTCGCCATACTATACTGTGACTTTTTTCAGATTTTTTTCGACATACTATACTATGACTTTTTTTCGACATACTATAATATCACTTTCTTCATCATACTATAACTATGACTTTTTATAATTTTTTTTCAACATACTATGACTTTTTTCGTCATACTATGACTTTTTTCGATATACTATACTGTGACTTTCTTCTGACTTTCTTTCAACATACTATACTATGACTTTTATCACTTTTTTTGATATAGTATACTATGACTTTTCATCACTCTTTTCGACACACTATACTATGACTTTTTTGATATACTATGACTGTGACTTTTTTCCACATATTATATTATGACTTTTTTCATCATACTATACTATGACTTTTTTCAGATTGTTTTTTACATATTACTATAGCATGACTTTTTTCGACATACTATAACGTTTTTCGTCATATTATAATTTTTTTTGACATACTATAATTTTTTTTCTCCACATACTATACTGTGACTTTTTTATGATTTTTTTTTCGATATACTATACTGTGACTAATTGGACTTTTTTTGAACATAGTATACTGTGACTTATTTCGTCATGCTACACTATGACTTTTTTCAATATACTATACTGTGATTTTTTTTTCACTTTTTCGACATACTATACTGACTTTTTTCATCATACTATACTATGACTATTTTCAACGTACTTATGACTTTTTTCACCATACTATACTATGACTATTTTCAACGTACTTATGACTTTTTTCGACATACTAGACTGACTCTTTTCGACATACTATAAAATGACTTTTTTCAACATGCTATACTCTACTTTTTGATTACTTTTTTCTTCATACTATGACTTTTTTCGTCATACTACACTATGACTTTTTTCGATATACTATACTGTGACTTCTTTTCTAGACAAACTATACTATGACTTTTTTCGTCATACTATACTATGACTTTTCCTTACATTTTTTATGACATACTATACTATGACTTTTATGTCATTTTTTATGACCTACTATTCTATGACTTTTTATTACATTTCACACAATTCACAATGTTCTAAAGGTTTAATGAGACAAGAAAGGATATTTATATTTTCTAACAATCGCTACATTCACTTAGATGACGAGAGTATGATAAGAAAAAGTCTCAGGATGGACAGATGGATTGTCTCAAGGTTTGTTCTCACAGACAGGACAACAGTGTTACAATTAATGACAAGTAAAACACATGAGCGAGGTTTTCTTTAGAGTTCTCACAGAATGGAAAGTGAAATGCAACATTAACAACACATAGTATACTATGACTTTCTAATGGGACTTAGGAATATATTAGGAACCTGCAAAACACTATTACATTGCCAACACACATCTCTTTCTCTTACAGGTAGTAGTGGTGAGGAAGAGACAGCACATTTTCTCCCTGGATAAAACAGAGCAGAAGCTTCCTGCCATCCTTAGTCTGCAGGTCTGGGACTTCGAGACGCTCTCCTCTGATGACTTCCTAGGTGTGTATGTGTGTGTGACTGCTTAATGTGTATCTGTGTTTATCTATATGTATATTTGTATGATAATGTGTATGTGTTTGTTTGTGCATGTAGGGACCGTAGAGTTAGACCTCCATGGTTTCCCGCGAGGGGCAAAGACGGCAAAGTCATGTAAGATGGACATGTTGACGGAGGGGACAGAGAAAATCTCCATCTTTCAGCAGAAGAGAGCAAGAGGCTGGTGGCCCTTCTGCAAGTCTGGAGAGCTGACGGTACGTAAACAAACACAGACTGTCAAAAAAAACCAAGTCATACAGACTGACAAGCACTTGTTGAGACTTTGACTGACAGGTCTGGAAAATTTGATTGAGGGGTGTGCTCGGGTGTGGGCTGAATCCATCAGGGGAAAGTGGAGGCGGAGTTCCATCTTGTGACAGCTGAGGAGGGTGAGAAAAATCCTGTTGGCAGAGCCCGCAAGGAGCCGGAGCCGCTGCCAAAACCAAAGTAAGAGTCTGGCAGTATTCTCTCTCACCAAAATCGAAACTGGTGTGTGTTCCTTAACGGTAGTTTGCTGACCGTAGTTGATTTTGTAGCTGCTGGAAATGCGATGCATTTGGACTTTGGATAGCTTTTAAATGATTACAATTTGTATTTTTACCAGCAGTTAGATAAGAACAATATCATATCTGTAGGTTAAAGGAATAGGTTAACATTTTTCTTGCCAGACATGAGTGGTATAGATCAAGAGTTCAGTACAGACATGAGAGTGGCACCGATCTTCTGTGTCGAACTATTCCTTTTTATATAAAATATAGCACCTCAGAATCAGAATCAATCTGGACTTGTTTAGCCTATTAGCACAATGCTGGAAGAAGGGGGAAATACCTCTGTCTGAGGTCTGTACCACTGCTGCTAAATGTACTTCTGAATAAAACTACTTAATTATTGCTTCTCTTCCCCAGTCGTCCAGACACCTCCTTCTCGTGGTTTGTCAATCCATTCAAGTGTTTCTTCCACTTGGTGTGGCGAAGCTACAAGAAGTACATCATCATTGCCCTGGTCCTGCTCATCACAGTACTGTTCCTCGCTCTGCTGTTCTACACACTGCCAGGAGCCATTTCTCAGAAGATAATTAATGGATAACACAAAAAAACAGACTATGTTCACACTGTACTTCTAAACATATACTCAAAATTATGGATGGCTTTTAGATGATACAACTCCCCTTCCGCGCCTGACAACAACGCTCCCAATAGGAACAAATGGGTTTGTCGCTGAGAGCCATAGACACGTTTTAGTGTAGTTTTGAGAGACAAACACATTAGAACAACAGTCTTGGTCTTTTCTTAGGAAATGTTAACAAAAACGAAAAACTAAAATATCACAAGCCTTGAAGCGTAGGTTCAGGTTTTTTTTTTTTTTTATCTATCAAAATACAATACTCAAATGTATTTTTACACAGAACGAGGACTGTGGAATTCATCCCCATCTCTTACAGTTCAGTCATGCTACGGAAGAAGGGCTTTACAGCCAGTATGAAGAGGAACAATAATTACAACAACCAATAACGCTTACAATGTCAGTGTTGTCTGAAGACAGACTTTAAAAAACATCTGAACCTGTACTATAAGCTTATCTACATATTATGTGTTAAAGAAGAGTCCAGATTAGTGAAAATAAAAAAAGTACGACACAGTGCTTATTTTAGCTGCATTTATTATAATAAATTAACAGGTAATTCAGGCTTCTCATTTTTATCTGGTGATTGTCAATCTTCAGTTTATTCTGGCCAAACTACAAAATGAATGTATTTTTCTTGTAAGCAGCCTTGACATGTTTCTGGCAAATAACTCTGCAAGTCAAAGTAATCATTCTCATTTCTTTGTGTCCTCCTCTCATACACATTTCAACTCCACAACAAAGTGCAAAAAAACAAACAAATTATACATTAAATAATGATAAATGGCAATATATTTCAATCAGACAAACATTTCACTTTAAAATACATCAACAGATAACATGTACTGGAGAGATAAAGATAACTTACATTTAAAAGTATCTACATATATACACATTCAATAATTTATATTGTACAAGATTCTGAATGTTGTTGAAGTGTTTTGATTTGACGGAATGAGTTTACAGTAGCTGTTTTGTTGAACTACTATATTGGATGTTAAGTGTAACTGATGTAAAATGAGAGTAAAGACACGGAGATCCATATCTGGTGCTCTAATTTCTGGGTTTGTACATATGTGAAGGGATAAAGTGCTTGTAAGTTTAACCTGATGAAGATCCATCAGGACTTTAAATCATTGTCATCAATAAAAGGAGTGATTTTAGCGCACATGCTCTCCTGTTATTGTGTTGTGAATGGGAGTTCAATGACTCTGTGTTTGATTGACCTTTCCTGAACACCAACAATAACAGATTTTGAAAAACACATTCTTAAAAAAAAAAAAAAAAAAAAAAAAAAAAAATAAAAAAAAAAATCTCTCTTGACTTTCAAACATCTCACTGCAAGATATCTGTGTCTGTCAGAGAGATACTCTGCTGCAATAGGCTGACCTGGGGGTAGGAAGAGGATGATGTCACAGTGTGTTGATGTGCAGCCATGGTTGGGCCTCTCGGGAGCAAAGACGAGGAGGAAGAGGTGGAGGGCATGAAGGGGAGAGAGGCAGAGATGCCGTTTGCTGCTGACATGTTGCTGAGGGCGGACTGAGGCAGCGCTGAGCTCTGTCTCTGCTGACTGCTGGAGGTGGCAGCTGAAACACAAGATGCCAATTTATTGGCTCATAAAGTAGCAAGTGATAAAAAGCACTGTCCGATGGCCCTCACTTTCCTGAGAAAATCAATAAATTTATATTAATGTATCTTATATTTATGAACTGTATTCCTTATACTTTACACCCAAACACAAAATGCCCAGGGACCACAGGCGGGAAATGCATGGAATAAAAGTACCATAAAAGTAACGGTATAGTATGTCATAAAAAAGTCATAGTATAATATGTCATGAAAAAGTGATTAAAATGTCTTTTAAAAAGTCACAGTATAGTATGTAATTAAAAAGTCTTTAAACAAATCATAGTAGTATGTCATCAATAAAGTCATAGTAGTTTGTCAAAAAAATGTTATAAAAAGTTATAGTATAGTATGCCATAAAAGTCAGACTGTAGCATGTCGTAAAAACATACATAAATTGTCATAGCATAGCATGCCATTAAAAAGTCTTTAAAAAAAGTCACAGTATAGTATGCTGTAAAATAGTCATAGTACAGTGTTTCATGAAAGTCATAAAAAAGTCGTCGTAAAAAAATAGTATAGTATGTCATAAAAGTAAAAAGAATCATAGTATAGTATGCCATAAAAATTATAAAAATTCAAAGTATGTTGTAAGAAATTACATAAAAGTCATAGTATAGTATGTCATAAAAAAGTCATTAAAAAGTCTTTAAAGTCATAGTATAGTGAGTCATAAAAAACCATAGTATAGTACGCCAAAAAGTCATAAAATGTCAGAGTGTAGTATGTCATAAAAAATGTCATAAAAAGTCATAGTATAGTATGTCACAAAAAGTCATTAAAAAATCATAGAATAGTGTGTCATTAAAGTCTATAAAAATCATAGTATAAAATATAACATAAAAAGTCATACTATGTCAAAAAAAGTCATAGTATAGTATGTCATTAAACAATTACATAAAGTCATTGCATAGTCTGTTGTAAAAAAGTAAAACAAATGTCATAGTATACCATGAAAGTCATAAAATGTCAGTGTGTAGTATGTCATCAAAAATGTCATAAAAATCATAGTATAGTATGCTGTAAAAAAGTCATAATATAGTATGTTGTAAAAAAGTAATAGTATAGTATGTCATAAAAAAAAGTCATTAAAAAGTCATAGTATAGTATGCCATAGAAGTAATAAAAAAGTCAGTGTTGTAAGTCGTAAAAAATTACGTAAAAATTCAAAGTATAGTATGTCATAAACATGTGGTAAAAAGTCATAATATAGAATGCTGTAAAAAAAAAAGTCATAATATATATAGTATGTTGTAAAAAAGTCATAGTATAGTATGTCATAAAAGTCATGAAAAGGTCAGTGTAGTATGTCGTAAAAGATGACATAAAAAGTCATAGTATAGTATGTCATAAAAATTACATAAAGTCATAGCATAGTATGTCATGATAAAAGTCATTAAAATGTAATAACAAGTCATAATATATTAGCCTAAGTATTATAAAAATTTCATAAAAAGGTCATAGCATAGAATGCCATAAAACGGGGGTTTTCCTCACACATTTTTCTGAATTGAGTTATTTGCCACAATAACTAACCCTGATTGTGACACATCTCATCTCGGGTTCAATTCAGTTACTAAATGACAACAGCAGCCTCGCTTAAACGTGACCTTCATAAAAGGGAGGTTCTGCATATTGCCAAAGTGCTCTGCTTTGAAACCAGAATTCAAAACTGTGAGGAATGACACAGGCAAGTGACACCTGGGACAGAACAGTCGACAAAAAGTAAGTCCAAGGTGTGTCTCATCTTACCACAAGTCACTCTGAGCTGCTGATGCTGGCTGCTGTTGGGAAAGCCAGTTTGAGAAAAACCTGCAGCGCCACCTAGAGCCTAAGAATGAGCAAGACAAAAATGACAGGCTTTGTATAATTATGAAGGAATGCTCCTTCTATGTAAATGATCCTTGTGGCTTATAATGAGGTCTGTAGGTAGCAGTTTAGGCGTTCATTATTCAAAACTAAACCACTGTGCAATTAGGTAATGTATTGACCATGAAATCGTAGGTAGGATCTGCTGCTGTTGTGTTAGTGAAGGTATCACTTACTAGCGTGAGTGTGGTCACTGACAGCACTTAAGTAAAGCTGTATGAGTCTGTATTAACATCTCTAACACAATAAACTAAAACTTATCATTGAACGCCTCATTCAAAATCAGACAAAACACAGACCCACTGAAAAAAAGGAAGTTGTGAGACCTAGAAATGTCAATTTCCTACAGAGAAATGCTTGCTAAATATGACATTTCCTTGTGTCATGGACATTGTCTTTCTATACACCATATACTCCTTTCTGTGATAAAAAAAAAAAAGCCAGTCATTACTGACCTGAGTCTGGTTAATACAGGCCTGGAGTTTCCTTTTTGCCCTCCATCTGGCCACCCTCAGTCTGGTCTTCTCTCGACGCTCTCGCACCTTCAGCACAACAAAATCATCGTATTTTGAATTCAATACAGGCAACTGTAAGAAGACACTTTGATAGAAAATGTCACTTTAAACTCTACAATCTTGAAACGTTTTTTGATGTGTATGGGTCACATCGATTATTATTAGAATATGTAGAATATTTCTGTAAGGACAGAGTCTGCCATGAACACTAAGGTTGACTAACCAGATCTGCCAGCAGCGGCTGAGGCAGCGTCTTCTCCAGCTCTCTGCGTTTGTTGATGCTTCGCCTGCGGAGCTCATTCCTGCGCAGTTTGTATTCTTCATAAAGGCTGAGGTCTTTAGTCCAGGGCCGCATTGCCTGGCGAGGTGGGATGCCAGATGGCAAAGCCACCATCGATTGCAGGGAGGCCACCGGCTGAGGCATCAGATCTAAGAGCACATACAATATGGGTTTGCAGTGGTGGGGCTTTTTAACAAATTGCAGTATAGATTAGAGGTAGATCAATATATCAGGTTTCTGATTTCTATAATCAATGTTGGCCTCCAGTTATAGCAGCTTTTTTTTTTTGGCCAGGGGGCATAAGTAGGGAAACCACACCTTTGCATTCATTACTGCAAATGCAAGAAAATGTACTCAAAATCTAGCCAAGCAGTATAAACTCAGAAGCATGACATCCGCCCACTCACACAGATGTACTCACAGGTGGTTGGTCGGGCTGAGCTGAAGGCTGCAGTGTGGTTTCTCTGGCTTGTTGGAAGGCCAGACCACTCCGTCACTGACCTTTGAGCCTGGAGGAACAGACAAAAGCATTCGCTCTCATCGACAGATCGTTCTGAACCGTCTGATATTCAGTGCACTCTCTATCTTGTAATAACGTATCTTAATTCCCTTGGTTTGTTTTTCTATCCTACATGGGTGTAGAAATTGCCAGTGATGGTTTTTCATCGCTGGCAGATGTCCCTGCTGGTGCAAAAAACATTGCCTCAGAAAGAAACCGCCACTTTTATTTCAGAGGGACTGACACACAGTGTTCTGTTCTTCTCTTTACAGGTTCTTGAAAGAACTTTCTTGGAACTTTCACAAGAACTTTTTGTGCGGACATGGTATTGTGAGATTTGATATTCAGCTCTAGCGTTACCTCTGACTCTGGAAGATGACCCTGCTGAACCTGGCAGTCCAGCAGAAGGGTGGCCATCACCTCCTGCTCCTTCTCTGGCTCCTCCTTGATACAGATCACCTCCTCCTCCTCCTCCTCCTCCACCTCCTCATGGGCCTCCTGCTTCACCTGCATTACAACAGGGGACAACCAGGGCTTTAGGACGGTGATGAGAAATCAAAGGACAATACAGTACCTCCACTAGTTAACTTGTAGTTAGAAGGACTATACGTGTACTGCTATCTTTATTCCATTCAATACCTTTCTGTAGCGGTCAGCCTTGGGGTGTTTTTTGTGTCACTACTTTTGTATTGTGTTGTGTTATTGAGGTTATTCTTACCAGACAAACAACATTTTAAATAGTTTCTGGCACACTCCAGGACACTAACTAAAACCTCCCAGTCCACTGTCTCTCTGTTGGACTGATCTATTCAGTTATATTTTTGCATCTTTCATTCTGTGAAGCACACATTTTCTATGATGAGCACTACACACTTTTTTATTATTATTATTAGAACTATGACAATATATATGCACAAAAATAACAGTCACAGCAATATTTTTGACTTCCACTTGCTCAATGATTACCAGGTACATCTAATCACATTACATGTAACTGAAGTATTTGGCTTAATTGCCCAAATAACTTATAATCAAATATGCTGTCTTTAATCTTATAGTGCATACCTTTTTATATATTAATGAACGTCCGTTACATTCAAGCCATTGCCAAATGAGTTGATACAAAGTTATCATTATTAGTTATCATCTTCTGAAGGCCCTTGTGTCTACTACTGTACTATGTTCTCCTACTACAAATGATGTAAATATTTATAGTGTCAGCCTTTTCTCTTTGTCCTCATTTTAAAAGAGGTCAGAGGTCAGTCGTGGAGCAGGTAGGGCCCACTTCAGTAGGGTGTGCGTCTGCGTGAGTGAGTGTTGCCACCTGTGGAGCTGAGGAAGTCAGAGTGGAGCTATCGGCCTGTGTGGAACCATAAGGGGACAACGAGCCAGCGGCTGACTGCAGGCCCGGTTCCAGAGTCAGGGCCTGGACAGAAGGAGGGACCTCGTCAGCGTCCACACCTTCTGTATGTGGCTGCAGAGTGACGGTCCACTCACAGTCGTCCTCCTGATCCTTGCTCTGTGCTGTGTCTCGCTCTGCGGGACAGAACAAAACTGCACAAAGGGAGACATGTATTCAGGGATACACAGTGGCAACAATGGGATTTTGTCAATGCATGTGCAGCGGTCTCAGCGGTTTTTCCTATTTTGTGACCACAACACAGAATGTACTGAATTCAATTGAAAAAAAAAAACAAAAAAACAATCAGTGCTCTCTGGTGGACAAACTGTGTAATGGAGTAGTATGTCCTGTATGTCCCTTACTGGCTAACGTACTCATTATGCAGAGTGGCACAATTTCAAAACAATTATCAATTATATCATTGGATTATAATCATTGATGCATTACTTTACTGTAGTTTTTTTAATTCACACCGGATATAATCTATAATATTACATCAAAATGTATTTGTTGATTAAGTTTTGTATTACTTATCTTCAAAGTAGCTAGTGAGTAATTAAATAAATGTAGTGGCGTAAGAAGTACAATATTTGCCTCTGAAATGGAGTGGAGTAG